>NT_176546.1:136139-142945 GCF_000188095.3 Bombus impatiens | reverse complement strand
CCCAAAAAAAAAAAAAAAAAAAAAAAAAAAATACAAAGCATTAGACAACTTATGTAATATCACGAAATTTGTTAACAATTTTAGATATATTTACTTAATCAACATAAAAACACAATTGTTTGAAAATGGAATAATTATTTATATAAAAATTATGAATATATTTTATTATAGATACACAGTATGCATAAATTTATAATATTCTACATATTTAATTTCTAGAGAACCGAAAGGAAATTTATGCAAAAAATGATTAAATAACCAAATAAGATATTTAGATAATATACACCTTGACGTTAAATTAATGAATTATAAAAAATAAAATCAAAACAATGTAATACATTTTAATTAAAAAATATGCGTTAACAAACGTAACATATTGTTTAAATAAATCAGAATAAGAATGCATCACTTCAAAATTACGTCATTATTATTGTTAAGAACGAAAAAATCAGTTTAAAGAAGAATGTTAACATATTGACATTTCCATTATCACTCTCAAATGAAAAGCTCTTCAACTGACACATCAAAATTTCGAATAAAATTCATACATTTCGTTATAACTTTACTGGTTTGCACAGGAAATATCAGACGGAGTTAAGTAGTATTAGCTTGAAGATAACATAGCATCGAAATACAAACTGCTCTACAAACATGATGCTACCAAATAGCAAGATGGTATAATGTTTGCAAAATAAGTTCTGCTATTGTGCTAATGCCTATTGTACTGAATGAATAATTTGGATTCGAATCAATTAACGTCACTTACAAGACAGATAAGAATAATTAACGAAATTACTATATAGTCTAGTAGATAATAATGTACATAAATTACAAAGGAAAATCTTGCATTTTGCACAATAAGGAAACGTCGTATAAGGAAAATGAAAGAGCACGTGATTCATTGTTGGAAAAATATTTAATCTATTGTTAAAGATATAATATGTCGAGAAGTTTGCACAAATTCAACAAGGACTATACAGTGACTCATCGATAACTAAAATTTTCACGTGACAGACCTGTAAGATGCATGCATGCATTCGTGAAGATTATGTCGAATATGAATTTACACGTACCTTATCAAATGATCGCCACCCTGCGGGTCGGCACTCGGTTTTTGACGGAATGATGGAAGTTTTCGGTGACTGGATCTCAAAAATCAGTCAAATCGATCGATGAAGGTTGAAGCTTCGTTCGTGTTGCGACCAGTGCCTGTCGAATTTTCTCGCGACCAAGTCCCCGTTAAAAGAATCGAGAAAGAACATTCGTTTGTTCAATCGTAACTTACGAGTTACGAAAGAACATCAACGCGCCAGTCGTAGTAACTCGTGAATCGTATTTAATTTCGTTAAGAACTCGCAGAACCTAGTGAAACCGCAGAACTTCCTCCTACGGAAACACCACACCGAGCAAGAGCTCCCGGAAAGGTTCGTAAATGCATCCAATCCAGAGCGTAGTCGATTTTATAACTCGAACTTCGAGTTCACATGCTTCGATTATCGTATACAATCGATTATGTAGTTTTAAATAAATTACGAACAGAACTTAAAAAAAAATTGTACTTACTATGAGTTAATGGCAATTAATAAAATAACATCTTTAGAAATATTGTAAGTATATATTTGTCGTATGCAAAACATTAATATAAAATATATTAAATATATTTTGTGATTTTAATTGATGGGATAAATTAAAGTCCTTTGAAACGTCGACGTCACTTTTTATATTCGTTTCCAATTTTTACGAAATATTTCTTTTTCTGTGATAAACCCTTTGTATGTAACCCTTCTGTGTATATTATTTTTACTTTATAACGTAATATTGCGCAATGGGCAGTAAATGTTAAGTTCACAATCTATGTTACGATACATTCGAATTTTTCTATGATCTTTCTATAATAAAGTGAGAAATGATATGGAATACCTGTTCCATTGTATGCAATACTTGTTTCATAATATGCAGTACATCTCCACCGTTACCAACACTATGTTGATACAGATGGATTTAGAGTTTAATTAACTGCTTAAATAACACAGGCACACACGTGTATAAAAATAACACAATTTAAGAGAATAAGTTTAAGTGACGTCAATGCTCAATGCTACCAAAATAATATCAGCAGATATCAATGGCTTAAAAACGTTCATTTTGTATAACAAGATACAAAATCAAAATAGAAATAAAGTATAAATTCCAATAATTATCTTAATTCTTTATTTAACAACATATTTATAATAATTCAACATTAAATAACATTTAAGAGAACTTCGTTGAAATAGATATATTCAAGTCATACATACTATAACAAATAGTGTACTATAACAAACATAAATTTTATTCCTGAAGGGAAGTGTTTTATACAACAAAAAAGGTTTCAAGCATTGGAATTCAGACTCACAATATTTAAATTCCTAATATTCATCAGGTCAACCATTTTAAGTACCACAGATAATACATCCAGCACAATACACCCAATACACACAGTACAGTCTACCTTAGTTACTTTCTTCTCCCTTTTTATAGATTTAATTGTTCCTTACCTTAAACTACCTATGTTATGTATATTTTATACATGCATATTTAGTATATTTTAGACAATAAAATAAAAATTGTGGAATTATCAGAAAAATTTATATTTATGTTGTCTTACTCTCTTTACTTAATGTTTCATTAACAAGGGCTGTACCAGTAAAAGATCTTACAATAGTTTTCACAAATACTACACAGCTAAAAAAGAAATTAATTTTATCATAATTATTATATAGAATACAAATATACAACATAATTATATAAAATAGTACCTTAGTAGAGCAATTATCCCAGCTGGCATTATTTTACCAGTATTATAATAACGATAACCCATAATTCCACCAAGGAGTGAAGTTGCTGCTATAGAAACTCTAATATTTGTGGGATCTTGAGAAGTTTGATAAGCTCCATAGCCCAAAACAGATCCAAAGATAAGTCCAGCTCCCAGAGAAGGAATTGATTCTTTAAAAAATTACATAATTTTTATTTTTTAAGAAAGTATTTTCTATTAATTGCTTTTTAATAAATAAAAATTATATGATAAAGAATCAAATATGAAAAGTAATTAATCAAATATAATACAAATAATTTTATAAATAAATTGTATTTAACGTTTATTAGAATAATAATAATAATGTTTAATAGTATATAAACTTACGGGCTTTTACATAACCAAGTACACCACCAGCCGCTACTGTAGCGGCATATATATATCCAAGTATGTCAGCAGGCATTTTTTATTGCACAATTATAATTTTATTATTAATAAGTTTTCTTTTTACAATCTATTCTGTTACTGCATAGACTTCAATAAATTATAAATGCTAAGCAGAATGTATTTATTTTTTGCACATCACCGATAGCCGTGATGCATCCATTTTATAGAGTGGTTTTTTAATTTTTCTATTACAACGACTGTTGCGCTATCTGTTATACTTAAAATTTTTATTAATACATTAAGTGGATACGTAGATACTGTAGGTACCAATCAAATACCGTATCTATGTTATTAATCTTATTGCTTGATTTAAGTCTATTTTTGAGTACCACCAATTGTATTTTACCAACCAAAACCAACTATACATTATGCCTGCAATAAGAATATCGTAATTAAAATTTAATGTGTTATTTAATTTACTTCGATAACTAAGTTCTATCAATGTAACATTGCATTTTATGTTTGTTGAACTACACATATTGAAAATGTAAGTTCGATGTGTGTACATTAGAATTTGTAATGGGCGTAAATAAAACTATAAATTTCCAAAAAAATTATAAAATTGATAGCTTCTTGCTGTTAAAAAAATTATATCACTTTTATTATACAAAAATTTAATCATAAATAATTGTAATAATTGTAATGATTGTAATTTATAAAACTCAAATTCCACATCACACATCATATAAATATACGTACAATTATATATACATATATGATGTATATATAATTATACAAAGAAATATGTTCCAGGCAACTGTTTACAATTACATAATCTGTAATTCTAGAATGCTAATTACGTTATTATGTCTAACAAGTGCATTTTTGCGCAGATAGCCTGAAAGCAACTCGTGCTTAGCAAACTTTAAGAATGGTTCGAATAATATGATGTTTGTAGTACAAATTCAGAAAGCCACATGCATGTGTGTATATAAATTCTTTCATGCTGGAATTTTATTGATATTATCTCTAGATTTAAAATTGCCTAGTCAGCCACGTCATCTACGATCAAAGTCATCGTAAGCAAGTGATCGTTGATTACGATCTATGTCATTAGTTTTCGTAATACTTCTAGTCAGTCATCTACAACGAGTTTGCTAACATTCTTTACGATTTTGTACCATACTATGTTATCTCAAAATATACTAGTTCGAACTGGAAATATACTTTCCTTAAATGAAGCAAAAGCAAAAGCAAGTCAAAATCCTACAGATGAGGTCAGTTTTTGAATTTTCAATGATAAAACTTATGAACTAAGTCTTCCATATATCATAATCAGGATCATAATTCTCGAGGTTATGTCTCTATTAAAGCTGAGTAAAATATTATATTTATGATAGATTATAGGTATCTTTTTATTTTTCAGTTAATTGAAACGCTAAAAATTATACTTCGAGACAATGAAGGCACTGGCGAAAACCCAATAATTGTATGATCATTTCTTAATTGTTGTTTAATGTTTTTGGAGAATGTATCGTTATAATGAAAAGTTACTTATTTTCAGATTCAAGGTGTAGAAGATAATGCTTTGCAAGATATCAATAGAGAAGATGTTAAGATAACTGTGAAGGTATTTATTTCATCACCTGATGTAAGCCTACTGAAAGAGGCAGTAGATCAAGGTATGAGCTATAATTTCTTATTTCCAGATTGTATTTTAAATAATGTTCTGTTGCATATCATTTCTTTTCAGTTTGTAGTTTTCTAAATATAAATGCAATTGAATCTTTAGTAATTGCTTATTCAAGTAAGGAAAGTCCAGAAGAATTATTAGAATCATTGAAACACCTATGGGCTGGAGTAGAAGAGTATGTGAAAATTGGCAAATTGTCAAGTGTTGGTTTAAGTGATCTCAACACAAATATGTTTATTGACCTATTTCAATGGGCAAATGTAAAATTATCATTGTTTATATTTTTTTTTAATGTTTACTTCTATAGTGTTGTGTCTATTCTATATTACCTTTATTTGAACAGATAAAGCCAAATATTGTACAAATTAGTTTAGCTACATGTTGTGTTGTACCACCAGCTTTGCAGACATTCACTAAAGAAAATGATGTGCAATTATTAACGCATAATGATCCTGGCCGTAAGTGCATTTCGATACAGTAATAATAATAAAGTAAATAACATGTCATCCAATATTAAGCTTTTTTACTTACAGAAATTCTACCTCAAGAAGATCTAAATAGAATATTCAACGCTAATACAAGTTCATATTGGGTTACAAGATACCAAATTCATCTAAAATGTCGTGGTATTTTATCTTCAAAGGGTTACCTAATATATGTTAACAAAAAAACGAAATAATGTTATATTTTTGTCCATATCAAAAAAATGTTTGTAATTCAAATTATAATAGTGCTTATATTTCAATGATATTGTGTTAACTTTTACATTATAATACGCATATAAATCATTTATGTTTAGTTGTTCCTAAAAAAGTATTGTTTTGTTTACAGTAATTATTAAAATTGTTAATTGATATTGTTGATTCATTTGTAAACATTAGGAGGTTAATGCATTTTTTTAATCATTGGCTTTTCTATGTATATTTATGAAAATAAACATTTAGTTAGCATAATTAGAACAATGCATTTTACATTACTCTTCGATTTGATTCATTTTCTCGAATTTTTAATTAATAATTTTCTTGGGAGCCCCATACCATAGAATATTACATGTGTAAATATATTGGAATATATGGAATCTTAGACACAAGTATAAATTACAAGTAGCTTCTGAGTACAAAAGTAAACACAAAACTGCAAAAGCTGCGTAAAGGCGGTGAATAGCGTTGGGCATGCGCAACATTTGAAATTGGAAAGAGACATTCCTTAAATAGAGATACATATGTATAGTTAATGTCCGTAGTTATCGAAATGAAAGCTACAATGTATCGCATTAAATTGAAGTCAAACGTAATTAAAATTTTATTTTATTAAAATTTTTGTTCGATTGCTATAAAAAGTTGCTTCAAAAGCTATAAAGAATGAAAAAATTTCTTCCCAAAAGTACTTTATTTATTAATCATTAATATTGATTGTTAGCAATTTTAGGACTTACTTCGCTTGTGATGCATTTGAAACTACTAATTTTCAAATTATATAAAATTCAAAATTCGGTCATTTTCGAAAATCAAAATACAAATTTCAATATCTTTCTAATTACATGTATCTTATACAACCAAATTCTTAAATTATATATTTGTTAAATATATTTTATAAAATTATATAATCTATCTATGTTTTCAATAACTTAATTTTCGATATTAATTAAAAAAGAGAAAGTATAACAAATAAAATCAATGAAAATAAAAAGATATATACATATATATATATATATATATATATATTATATATATATATATATAAGAATGTAGAATCGTGTATGTAGTTGTTTATTTGAAAGAGGCTCTCTCTTGTATTTAACCAAGTTCGCAACCATCGCTAGCGGTAGCCGATCAGAAGTCCACTAGGCAGCGGGGACACAAGGAATCTTTGGTTTTATGTGTGTGTCCCAACTTCGTCGTCGTAGCCGCCGCCACCGCGGTCGTCGTC
>NT_176546.1:129251-136085 GCF_000188095.3 Bombus impatiens | reverse complement strand
GTCGTCGTCGTCGTCGCAGGCCAGCTCGATATATGCGGGCCGATTTTTCGTTTTGCCACCGGCTTGCTGCTGCCTTCGGATCTTTCCCTTTCCTGCGCGTTCTGTTACTCTGCTCCCGCTCTGTGGGTCCTTTTGCGTTAAGCCGCACCGCGTGGCACACACGGGGACAACGAAACGATGGGATGAGACGGGATGGGTCTGGACTTCGGAGGACTGCGGATAGCGTAAACGTTTCTCTCCTCTCCTTCGGTTCTTTCTCTCGCTCTCCTTTCCTTCTTTACCCTTGTCTCCTTCGTCCTCCTCCTTGCGCTCCTTTTCCACAGCACGCACACCTTTCTGCGTTCATCATTCTGCCCTCTCTATTCTGCACACGATCTATCGCCTCTACTCGAGCACATTCGACACTCGCTGCGTCTCTCTCTCTTTCTCTTTTTTCCCTCTCACCCTTCTCTTTCGTTCCTTTACTCTTCTCTCTTTTATAAACATCGCTTTCGGGATTGGTCTCTTTCCAATGCTTTCCCGTCTTGCTGGTCACTGCAAAGCGGGCGGGGTATGCGAACGCCGCGATACTATGTTATGCCTGCGGACCGCGGGTCTGACATACTTTGTATGTTAATGCCACATAATGTCGGTTTTGTTCCTCTTTTCAGCATTTATTTGTTCGGGTCTTCGGAGCTTTAGCAGGGGCGAGCACGAACCATAGTTCGTACCGCGCCTCCAATCGCTCGGCTATTTCGTGATCGGACCTAACGACTCGTTCTTTTTTTCTCGCGTAAAAGATCCCTTGCGTCATCGATACGCGCTTATCGAAATTGATTCGGGAGATATAGAGCATCTAGGAGAGATTGGCGTTCCATTTTGCCGACACATTGACTATATCAGCAGCACGTCCATTTGTTGCGAGTTAAATATAGAAATATTTACTTAGTCCTCTTGCCGATGAATTAAAAATTAAGCTTCCCTTATCAGCTACGGGCGTTATCAGTCTTCAATTCATAATCTTTCTTAAATTTTTTCTCCTGGAATTCCCAGTTCGTGAACCTGTCGAGATACTGTTCTTTTTTCTTCTCGAGTGGAAACACGTCAAATCCACTCAATTGCGTCATATTTCACGATCTAGGGAATCAGCGCATCAAAAGATCGCGCTAGAGCCAACGCAACATTTCATCGTTGCATAATTATGCAATTTGCGTAAGCCACCACTGGTTTCAGCGAAATCCGGCTTTCTGATAAAGAATCTCATCAGAGATGATGCAAATTCTCGAACCTTACCAGGGAACAGAGTTAGTTTGCATTTCTACAACTTGTTGTGTCTTTCTCACGCGGTGTTGCTAACTTTTCATTTTACTTTAAATCAGTCAAATCATATCCGAGTAACTGTAGGTAATAAATCACGTTGAAAAGATTAACTTCTAACTATTTGCGTCAGAATAATTTAATTAGCACGTATACGACTTTGACCATTCGTTCGTTCTTTCTTTTCTATTGACAACCATTAATCATATTAAAAAAAAGAATGATATATATTGAATATTGAGAAGATCTCTGATAAAACTATCAAAACCTCGTTGGCTGTCATAAATAACCAGAATACTCATTTGAAGGAATTAGATTAAAGACATTAGGTAACGAGCATCGCTGCCTCTTATTTCCTAAGCAACGCGTCCGTATCGAAAAAAACGGTAGCCGTCATAAATTTCTCGTTGGACGAATTAGCCGGTGGTGGCGGGCTCAGCAGCGATTACCGAGAGTAGCCACTAGCCACATGCTGCATGTAATATAGACCTGTTGGAACGCGATGCCGCGTTGACAGGTGATGCAGTCGCGGAATTGCCTCTCGCATCGAGCGCATCTCACGGTGTTCGTGAGCAAAGTGCCTGGCCGTTGATGTTTTCGCTAGCACACGGGTCGGCCACGGTTTGAGGTAGAGACAGAGAGAGGGAGGACGCGAAAGAGAAGGAGTATCGAACGACAAAGGGAGCGAGAGCGAAAGGGTAGAGAATCAAAGTGTACTGGCGGAGGAACACAGAAGCGGCAGAGAGAACGGCAGTAGCGAGTAAACGCAAAAGCGCCCTCGCTCGCTCCCGCGCGATGCAAAGACGGGGTATAAATAAGCGGCTGTCGTTTGCGGAAGCAGAAAACGGGCAAAAGGACAGAAATAAAGAAGAAGTCGCAGAAGAAAGGGAGGCAGTGACAGAGAGAGGAATAAATAAGCCGGGCCGGAGGAGAGCGAGAGGACAGGCAAAAGTAGGAGCTGGAGCAGTAGCAACGGTTCCACCGTTGACTCCCTCTTGCCGCTTCAACGACCAACGTCCCGATCTACTACTTTTGCGGTGTACGACCGTCCTCGCATTGAAAACTTTTCAGCCTGTGTCCTGCCTCCTCTACGAACGCGGCAGGTGTACTTCTGTCTCGTTATCCGGAAGGCCTCTTCCTCCGCGACAGCGACGCGTTCGAGTAGAAGTCGTAGATCACTTGGACGATGTTTCGAATGGATTTTAAAGGACAAGTGATTTTGTCGTGGGAGGAACGGGACGGCAGATCCATTTAACGATCTTCGTAACGTTAATGAATGTATTAGGGCGGTAAATGAAAGAGTGTCCGGAGCAAGAGGAGTTGCATGCCGGTGAATAGTGGCCCCGCGCATACTTTGTTAATGTATATTCGTACAGATTAGTTTGAGTTAAAAAAGAAAAGAAAGATAAAATGATAATTATGTATAAATCTTGCGTAGGTAAATATTTTCTACCGGTTCTATGTAACAGAGAAAAGAAACGGCTCTTCCGGTGTTGGCGATTTCTAGTAGAAATCCAGCTTCAGCGCTCGGATCTGCTGGTATCGTTGCGGGTTATCCACGGCTGGATCTAGATACTATTCATGCTAAGCCGCGTATCTGCATACGCATCGAGACACTTTTCGAAAGCACGTTACGCAGCCGCGCAGTGGCACCACGTGCATACGAGAGGCAACCTGCATCCTCGTGTGTACGGTGGACGAAGCGGTGCTCGTATGTACACGTACACACACATATATATACACACATCAGCACATGCGCGTTGCCCGTATGCTGGCTGTGAAACAGAACACAACAGAACAGAGCAGAACAGAACAGAACAGAGCAGAACAGAACAGAACAGAACAGAACGGAACGGAACGGAGTAGAGCGGAACCGAATGAAACGGAACAGAAGCGAACGCAGTAGAGAAGCGCAGGCTGACTGCACGGCCGCAGCATGTTTATTGGCGCATCTTGGAGTCTTAAATCTTTATGTTGTCTCCTCGACGGGGTCTGCTATCTCCCTGTCCCATTGGCGGGGTGGGAGGAGAAGGGAGAATCAGCACAACCACGGAAGGGGTGAGAGGGACGAGAAGGAAGAGGGAACGAGCCGGTATAGCCGTAGGTAAGCGAGACGGAGGAATGGATGAGTAACAAAAAGAAACGAAAAGAGACGAGGGAAGGAACGAGAGGGAAGGAAATCGGGAGAGATATATCTCTCGAGTTGCGGTCGCGAAATCGAGTCAAGAGTCGGACAACCAACGACCAAGACGCATCCACTGCATTACGCACACAGAAGCCGCGATCTTAACGTGCCTCTAGAAATGGTCGTTTGCAGTTGTACAGAGAAAACCCACGTGGTAAAGGAACCGGGTAGGAATTATTAATGGCCGTAGGTGTTACGAGCGCGAAGATTGCCGCTTTTAGCCAGATGTGATAGAAATTGCGTCATATCAGATTGACTCAACGCGTACCTACCCCTGGTTCCCCTGCTTTTACATGTTGCAAGTCGATTGCAATTGGCAGCATTTCGTAATAGGTTGTACGATAAATCGACGAATATTGCGTTCATAGTTATCATAATTTAATCGTAATTCGATTCGTATGAAATTTTTCGGCTTTTTAGATATTCATGCGTTCTAGTAGTCGGATATCAGATGCGCAACGGGATAGAATCGACGTTTTAAAAACTAAACTGTATCGAGACATGTTCGACTCATAGTTGAATGAAAATCAATCGTTTTTAGAAGAAGAACTACTGTTATGTGATGTACGTTTTGCTTAAAAATATTGAGAAAAATTAGACAAATATCTAAGATGCTGGAGTATTCTTTGGAAAAGAGACAAGTATCCTTGATATTTAGTTTTCAAATTATTATTAAAATACGCCAAATTTCATCATTTTTGGTTAAATTGAAGAAAACTGAATCTTAAAGTAGATAGGAGGATTACATTTGATGCAAGATATATATCGACTGATTTGTTCGCAGAAATTAAAAACATTCCAGTAGTTAGAAGTCGGCATAATCGACGCTCATTGATAAGAGGAAATGGTTAACATATTTTGTTACCTTAATTAACTAGGGGAAGTGGAATACCATGCGAATAATCGTTTCTACGCGTTCCGTAATAATGATCGTGGAATCTCGTAAAATACAATTAACTACGAAATCAATATACTGTATCGATCTCTGCGAATAATGCAGTTTATCGTGTTTTAATCACGTGACAGCATATGTTAAAGTAGAAATTTATAAACTTGATTGATTATTCATTTTATCAAGCACGAAGTTTCCGTTATTTAAATCGTAATATCAGTAGCGAGATACGAAACGGTACGTGAACGGTGCCTTTTTATAACGTCGAAAATTTTGCATTCTATTGGTTTTCGTATAAAAAGAACAATTGCATACTACTTGCATTAGGTAATTTGAATAACGCTCGAAAACGAATAAACATAATTTCTCCTCACGCTAATGTGAAATATGAATTTTACGATCAGTGGGGAACTTCCTAAATTATTGCAGTAAGAAAGACGTCAACCGTTCTTTCGGTAGGGGGTGTTTGTTGCCATCTCTGACGAACGTTGTACGACTCCCACATGCATACGCGTGTAGCGCACGAATGCATACTTCTTTACCGTACGTGCAGTTCCTATCCCCGGTATACGTAAAGAAACGTGGGCGTGAAGGTACTTTCGTGCACTGCTGCTGACATAACAGTGGGTAAGAAACTAACAACGATAGAGTGTTATCAGCAGCGTCGAAGGCGGTGGTAAGTTTATGGCTGATACGTGCCGTTTATCGGTCTATGCTACGTTTAGTTAATTAAATGGCACTGCGAACGCATACTCCTACTATCAAGGAAGTATACATACCGCGAGCCAACGCGAAACAAGCGTAGGAAATGGGAAAAAGGAATAAGATAAAGAAAGAGCAACGAGTGATACGTTCGCTGCGTGTTGAGTGGCGCTCTATGAATACACACGTCTGTATATATATACATCTGGATTTCCCCTTAATTTGCAAGAGGTGGCGCCACTGCAAATAAATAGCTGCGATAACGGATTGATATTGATTTAGGAACTTAAGTGTCAATTTCTTTCTATTTATAATGCAATTCATTGCTCTTGTATCGTGAACTTTGAACATTCGTGCTTGACAAAAAGAATAAATCTAATCTTCGTGACTGGCAATATTGTCTGGCGGGTGTATTCTACCTATTATATTCTAACCATAGATTTCTCTAAAAAATCGATTCCTCGATTTACGCTGACAACAAATTATTTTTCTATGGTGTCTATTTCATTTACAATATATTAACAAATCGTAAGTTCTTATTTGATTTTATTAATTCTAAATACGTTGTTTTAATCCTGATCAGTTTTAGTTGACTTGTGGGAAGCACAACCATAAGCACTAACCTTACTCGCATAACACTGACTACGATTAAAAATGAAGTTTTGCTTCGTTCGAAAAGAAGAGTGCTTTAGAGTAAAATACAAACAGTAATAACGAATATGAAAAATTTATTCTGATCTTTCTGTTTTCATTATTTTCTCGTGCAACTTACACTGACGTTTTTCTTAAATATCCTTTATTTTTTTGAACCGGAAGACTCCATTTATGTGATCTACATGTAAGAAACTACGTTAGAGTAAGAAACAATATGTTCAACTAAGCGTAAATCGTTACGCCAGTATATCAGTTATGCGCGTATTTAGAACTGTATTAAGACGATACTTGCGGTTTTTCAGGTAGGAAAAGGACCGCGATGTCCAGGAATTATCGGAACAAAGCGCAGCGCATTATTAAAAGCACGATCGAAACCCGAAAATGAGTTGTTCGCAGGCCAAAGTGATTATAACTCCATTCAACAAATCTTGTGCAATTTTATTGCTAAAGCAATTTGTTCGATTGACGCTTGTTTCGCATGATTCTATCAATTTTCTCCACTTTCTGTCTCATGGAGTCAGTTGATTTAACAAATCAGCAGCCATATATCAAAAGGTATCACAACTACGTTAAAGCATCAAAATACACTTATCTCAACAAATGTGGTAAATAATGCACAGCTAATACGTAAGTATCATGACAGGTAGAGACTTTACACAAAGTAATCGAAGTCGTGTACGGCCGGAGAACAAGTTGAGTAGAAAGAGCGAAGCGAAGGGTTGATGTAGCCAGGAAGAAATTCCTGGTATCGGGCCGTGTGCGCGGCGGACTTTGACGATCCCTTAAGTGAAATATCATCGACAATCACTCACGTGAGATCTTTATCGGCTGGTAACGTGATCTCTGACCCCACCAAACTCGGGAGCAGTTTTATGCGAGCTCCCGCGGCGCGTGAATATACACCCGGTGGGTGCTGTTGCTCCGTGAAGGAAGAAGACCTGGTGAGATCGCTGGAAGATCGAAGCAGGAATGTAACGCGGTCCGTGGGCTTCGGGATGGCTGGAATCACAGAAAAGTATTCGGTCGGGTTCGCGTGGAAGCCACGGCACGGCGTTCCGCACGCAGGAACGCGACTGCCAATAAATAAGCTTCGGCATTTCGCGCG
>NT_176546.1:108853-128338 GCF_000188095.3 Bombus impatiens | reverse complement strand
GCGATTCGCGCGTCTTATCGAGCCACTCGGCCCGCTGCTGAGGATGGGGCTACTTCCGATCCAGTCGATCGAATCGATGCTCCTTATCTGCGTACACAGCAGCTCTGGTGGAGAGCTCTTTCGCTCGAGAAACAAAAACAACCTAACCCTTTGGGAATTATGCGAGAACGTCGTACGTTTGTTCGTTGCACGAACTTGAGTGTCGAGAGCGAGTAAATTGATGATACACCGGTAAAGAAAGCTGTATCGGTATTTTGCATATTGTCGCGGTGGATATTTGTTCTTTTAAGGAGAAGGAGAAGTAGCTGTTGGAAGTAGGAAAAATTGAATTGTATAAAAATGCATACGCTTTAGCCTTGGTAAATATAGCGCGCGTTATTTCAAATAATTGCAATAGCATTTATTTAGACAATAGTATCGTTCTATGGAGTACTTGAGTAAATTAGAATTTATTAATAAATCAATTAGAATATCATCTTAAAAATGCTATATTTTAGTTAATTGAAGGAGTATGTTATAATACGCCACGTATGGACGAAATGCGTTAATTGAAAAAGTTATTTTGCTGCTACTGGACTATCTTATACAAATTGATGCATTTATGTTTATGGAAGATATTTTGTTATCGTAACGCTAACATGACGTAAGGTAAGAAACGTAGAGACATTACAATTATCCAAACTATAGGAAAATATGAAGGAAGAAACTTACTTAGTTATGCTACCTAATATAGGGTAAATGTAAAACATGTAGAAATTAATTGTATATACAGAGAAACCATCGTATGGAAAATGGAAATTTCAGTAGGAGAAGAAAAAATACATATTCCAAGGAAAGTAGGAAGAGTATGACACAGAGAATAGCCTAGAATACTTTATGAAAGAAAAGTATAAAGAGATAGTGATTATCATATAACAAATCATTAAAGAATACAAATGTTGGTTATATTTTATAGTAAATAAGAGACAGAATAGAAATTGTAGAAAATGCTCTACAAATATACTTACATTATAACTCTAAAATAAATGTATCGGGATCTTAAGAACACTCTCACGATAAAAGACGGTATAACGTATACATAATTATTATGTCTATTAAATAAAAAATGTGTAAAAAGAATATTACAAAAGCAATAACAGGATTCTTACTTGTATTACTATACGCATAATTGTAAAATTCAAAATTTTTATCGAAACACGTACAAGCAGAAATACAAGTGGAATAATAGTAGCATGCCACGTTTTACAATATTTTTTATTTCATTTCACTTAATCATTGATAGAAGACTTTTCGTAAAGAAACCACGCATAAGAACGTTTGAAGCCAAGATTACAGTGTTTCTCCTTTTTTCGTAAAGGAAACGGACCGACGTTTCTGGAAAGACTCCGGCACGTTTCGAAAGATGATAATTACGCTTTTACGGTACACGGCCAAATCTACATTGTGTCTAGGAGGCGAGTTCTCTCGCGGTAAGACGTAGGAAATCGCGCAATACTTTTAGGCTCCCCGGTACACACGTTGCGAAAAAGTGAAATGTATTGTACCATTGCGTTTCCATTGTTGTGTTCAGAGGAGACGTAAAACGGGGCAAGGTTGAACCTCTGATTGCCTGAAAAACTGCCACATCGTACGAACTAGTCCCGAATTTTTTAAATCTTACTTTAATTTACACGTTCTCATAGCTCGCCACCCTTGATCCTTACATCTGAATCTCTTCCACTCGATCGAACATCGACACATCAGAAAATTGGAAATTTTGGTAGAACTTCGAACGGACAAAATTGCGTTAGAATATTTAATCAATCGTTGAAACGAATGAAAACTTGTATCTTATTAACGATTGCTGGCTACTGGTGATATAAATACATGACGATCTGTGTCTTTACCATTGATTATAAATTATCACGATCATTCATTCTCCATATTTATTTCGTAATTGTACAAGAAATTTCTTTTATCGTAGTCGATGTTCGGGTTCCTATTTGGACACGTGAAGAAGCAAGATTGCCTCAATACGAATGAAGATTATCAATCCAAGAAGCGCAGGAAAAACTCGTGGAGTTACCGATTAAAAAGCGAATCAAATCACGTCACGTGGAAATACCAATTCACGACTCGAGTCGAATTAACACCGATGATCTCTTCAAACATGGAAGTATACCATTATAATAACAAGCTAGTGCATACGTGTACAAGATTACGCAATCGTTGGCATCTGCAGCCACCTCGAGACTATCAATAGTGGGACGTTTGCCAGGAACACAAGGAACAGGTAGGATCGATGGTTGAATTACACCGATGAAATGAAAAGGGAAGATGGTCCGTGGCGATAAAATTACGCGTACGAATAAAGAGTGAAGCGATCGCGTGGTGAGGTGGTTCCAAAATGACTGGCAGAAGCGTCTGAATGGGTTCTGGTTGTCCGGACGTGGTCGATCCATGGCATTCCACCAGAGCCGGTGCTCACGGTGACGAGCAAAAGAGCAACGACGCGTTTCCCATTGTGAAAAGCTGCGTGGTACGGTTGTGTTTCCTCGAGGAGGGGCCCGGGGGATCTCTGACCTCCCGTCTCCCTTTATACGTCTGCTTTAATTACGTTTGTCATTTCGTGGCTGGTGTCTCATTACGAAGAAAGTTCGAGGTTTAACTCGGCTGCTTGCGAACCTAGGTGGCCTCTTTCTGGTAACGGCACTAACCAACCCAACCAGACAGCCAACAACAACAACGACGAAGGAAGGAAGGAACGAAGGAACGAAGGAACGAACCGACCGACCGACCAACCAGTCATGAGCCCCCTTTTACCTTACGTATAGCCCTCCGCGTGCCTCTCTTCGCATCGCCGCTCTAGATCTTCGGATAAGAGCGAACACCATTTTAGCGGTTCCTTACACACCAGACATCCGTTCCCTTCCTATATATACGTGGCTACGGGAGAGCTCGTTGCATTTTCTCCGCGCGAATGTGTCAAGCGACTGGGAAACAGACAGAGACGGAGAAGGCGGATCGTGGAAGGCGGGTGGAAAGGGAGGGAGGGAGGGAGAGATGGCGGGCAGAAAAGGACAAAGAGGTCGAATGGAACGGGAAAGGAAGAGAGGAATCGGGGAGTAAGATATAGGCGCGAGAGGAAGAGAGAAAGAGAGACAGGTGAAACCGGAGGGAGAATCGTGGTGGTGGAGCGAGAAAGACAGAAAGATATGGGCATGTCAGCCGAAACCTTCTAATCCCACGTACAGGTGCTTAATTCGTTACGTGAGAGCGGAGGAAGCAGAAAACGGGATACTGTACCGTTTTCCGTGATAACGAATAAGGGTTTCGTCGTCTCCCTCTCTTTCGCTGCCTCCTGCTTCTCCGTTGCTCTTCAACCGTGTAATTAAACATCGTGTCAAGTATTCGCTACGAAGCGACAACGTTCAAGATACACGGCTGCTACGAAAAAATAGAAGATGGACGCCGTAAAGCGTAAGAGACTTGAATGCTTCGCGTCGATCTTTATGACGTAGTATGTTTTTACGACGGAGCCTCGAACGAACACGGAACTTTGATAGTTGTCTTAGGTGGATATCGGACGGAGACGTGGGGAACGGGTCACATCCGGGTTAACGTAATTACAAATTAATTTCGTTTTATTAAGTAGCTCGCGGTCGAGCAACGCACGTACGCGCCGGCTTATCTTCGCCGCTCGCGGACGAGAAGCACCGTATTCGGGTTAACTCTGCATTTAATTGGTGGCTTAACCGTATATCCACGGTTTATTCGGTACACCGTGAGAAAAAAGATATTAATTTTTCACGAGTAACTAGAATTCCCGCAAGAATTTGCACTTTATGGAAACACGGACAGATGAAGATAACGCCGGTAATTGCGTAGTGCCGCGGTGGCGGAGAGGATTATTCGAAATGGTTTACTTCGTAAAATATGGTATACCGTGGATCGTTGCCTCCGAATACTTCAGTGACCCACAGGTGTGTACGAATGGAACTGCCTTCCAGTAACTGTATCAAAATCTATGAATATTCATGGCCAATCATATTCATATTTCTTATTAATTATCTGCTGTTACTATGATTATATTACAGATAATATCGTACAGATCTCACGTTGATAGTAACAATATTCGGTTTTCGTCGAATATCGTGGTCATTGATGTTTAGCTACATGTTATTATTTATTATAACATAGCAAATATTATATGTAATACGATTATACCGCACGCTCTAAACACAATTTACCAATTTCAATAATTCTTGATGCTGTCATAGTCTTTTCGTAAACAAAGAAGATTCTACGTATGTATGGAATGGCTTCATTGTTAAACATATTCGCGGTGAATTATAATCATCATTCACTCCTATTCTTCCTTTAAATATGCATAATCACAACGATGCTCTGTTTAAGCTAAATTTAGATGGTATTAATTTTAAATAGCACATCGTCGAATCTATCTTAACAAACGTTATTATTCGATGAATAAACGTCTATAGTAACTTTTCGAGAAATAAATTAATACTCGCATAAAATTATTCATCGCAAGAAGATGACATAAATAATCATAAATTTCAAGATTGACACTAAAAAATTATGTATTATTATCACTTTCTTTTGCTCCTCGTTTAATGGATTTAATTAACAAATCGCGACTTTCTATATAAATTCGTATTTCTACGAGTACAGCTGAAAGGATCTAACCGAAGTAAAGATTTCTTCCATCCTCTGCATATTACGTCAGGATTTTACTTTGGAAATTTGATATATTTTCGCGTATTACGTGTCATCTTTTACATTTACTAATAAATGCATAGAGATTCACTAATCAATATATCTCGCGAGTGATTCGCGTAAAATATCGGAATTTTTCTAATTGTAAGTTCGTGCTGAGAAAAGCCAATCGCGATTTGCGTACAAATCGCCAGGTCGGTTAGTTGATCGTACATAAAATCTGGCTTTGCACTCTGATAAGGGATCCCCGTTTACGTGTGCGTCTCTTCGACTCGAGCACACGCAAATGTGCAAGGTTTCCCCGTCGTGTATCGCGCTTCTTTTTCCTTCTTTCGCTGTTTGCACGCTTCTATCGGTTCTCTCCCTCTCTTTTTCTCTCTGTACTCTCGTCTAAGCGTGTACACGCGCACGCAGATGCCGCGTGTCGATGTGGGTAGGGTTATTAGCCCAGAAAGCAAGGCCCCTGCTTCCGGTGTAGGCACTTTAGTTCGAGAGTTTCTTAACCCCTTCTTACACGACTCCTCGCTGGCCTGGCCTGGCCTAAGACTCTGCCCCGGCCTGGCCTGTTGTCGGTTGCGGGTGGTAGAACGCCTCGTCGAGAACCGACTCTTCGGTCCACCACGAAACTCTCTCTACTTGCATTCGTGTAGACCGCGTACGAACGTGCGCGGATCGTAGGGTAGGTAGGTCGGCTCGGTGGCGAACCAAGCGATTTTTCCCGTGATCTAAGCTGCACCTTACCGAGAACGATCGTAAATTTCGCGAAACGGAGAGCACGACTCTGACTCGCGACCTTGCTTATCGTAAGCTACTATGATACCGGTTCGTGTTTCGCCATGTCGCTTTGGGATGGTCCGTTAATATATAAGCGGCTCGCAGGTCAAAGTGGTTAACTCCAATTTTTGAGATGTTTGAAATTTTAGTGCCGATACATTTGTTGCGTGTGATCGATGCTTATCTAATATAATCACACGGATTTTTTCTACTTTTTGTTTCGTGGAATTCATCGATTTAGCGAACAAGCAGCGCATATAGGGCGGTGGAAGAAAGAATTTACGAGTTTATAGTTTTCATCCGACAGATTAAAAGATATTTAATTAACCATTTACTTTTATATTTAGAAAAGTTCAATATCGTGTCTTTGTAACGTTGAACGTAGAATAAAAACAGCTCTGAGCTTTCTTTATGGGAACACATACATTTAAAGACCTCAGTCCATTTATCAATGGCAGAAAATTCATTCGTAAGTGTCAATTTAATATTGAAACACATTGAATATTCTTTGCAAACGCAGAAACAAAATTTTGTGTTTTATATTGAAACTTTTATGACCTGTATTAAGCTTTTCTCCTTTGTTTCAATCCTTTTTTTTTATTTGAACGATCTCCACCGTAACTAATCTCAAGCATAATCTAATAAATTTAAAGTATTTTGAAGAGGATCAAGAAGAAAGGAAAGCCTTCGATACTTATTTTTCCAATGATATAATTTGGTAGCTTTTAGTTTGCAATGCCATTAATTTTTAATCGAGTCTAGTATCTAAGCTAGAAACATCGGCTAAAGAATCTGTAGCTCTGTTCTCTCAACGTCAATTTTATTACGCGTATAGCGATTAATAATTCGTTATTTCCTCGTCGAGGAAAACATTCGTTGATAGGTTAATAGACATAAAAAATGAACCGGCTGGTGTAAAATGGCAGAGAGATACGAGCCTCAACGATGATAGATATGGTTTCACCGGTCGTAATTGTTTTGCGTTCGTTCTTAATTGGGGCTACTTGTTCGTTACGTCTCTTCAGAATAGGCAAGAGGGTATGAAGTTTTAATAAATGCTTTTGGCTGGACTGTTAAGACACGCTCCGCGGGGAAAAGGGCGGAAAATCTCCAATTCGTTAGTCAGCATGTACCCAGATCGTTAATAACATACACGGAAACGAAGAATAATAGAATCATCTTGAACTCACAAAACGGTTGTAAAGATAAAAGTTATTCTCTGCTCCCTGTAACGCTGATTTCATTTCGCTGGTATTCCACGTTAGTACCGTCTCTAAAATTAGATCTTTCTATCCAATATATCAAAACTTCGAGAATTAATATTAAACATTCGCCACAACTATTCTTCTTCGGTCAAACAATCATTTCATCTCATCTTTATTTTGTTTCTGAAAGTTTCCAATTTCGTTCTTTGTTTCTTAAATTGATTATTCAGAATTGTGCCAGCCATTGTAACAGGTTATTAGCGGCCCAGTTGAAACCACAAGTTGAGTTATGGTTATATCTTTTGGAAAAGATTGGTTTGATTTTAAGAATTTTACCAGTCGCTTTTATCTTGTTTCTTGAAAGACTTCTCAGTCGTTAAATTTCATACGAATATTCGCCATCGTTAACCGATTTTTATCTAATATCTGAATCTAATATCAGCGACTCGCACGCAAATACAGTAGCTACAGAAATACCTGCACATATTTGTACATATCCTTATTTTCTAACGATCCGTTTTTTATATCACCTTCTACGTTTACTGTTCCACGAATTCAGGTTTTTCATTTTCATAATACATATCAAATATGTGCAGTCGTAAGAAAGTATCTGCCTACATACCGAACGATAAGAAATTTATTATACTCGAAGCTAATTAATTCGCAAGAAACACAACGGTATGTCAATAATTTTTGTGGCCAGGGTCGAAATAAGGTACTTTGTTAGAAAAATTGAAGAAAATTCGTAAATCAACGTATACTTACACTGTGTTTTCACGAATTTGTTCGCAGGTTCGTTCGATAGGCAGACTTTCCTCGCCTGGCGTTCAGACCTTCGGTGATTTGTGGGTCAGATAGCAATTAGAATAAGACGATTGAATTGGTATAGCGAGCAGACGGCAAAGGTGGTCGGTTCGCTTTCGAAAGTGATGACCCCGGGAGCGGTAAAGATGCGTGCAGGTGCTTCCTCCTTGGAAAGCATTTTATACGTATGGAACAACACTAATGCGATGGAGATTAGCTTACCTGGGTTCCCATGAACTATTTTTGAGCTTAATCGTTTGCGCTGATCTGCTGTTATACGCTGTGTACGTACGCCGAGCTAGGTTGTAACAGATAATTACTCCCGCGGCTAGGAAGGGGATAGACGTTCCTGGATCGCTAATGAGCTTCTGGAATATTATCGATGCTCACGGCAGCGCTTATAACTGCTTTTCAACTGAGATTGTAAATTTTCCGTTGTTCACTGACTTCGAGGGAAAGATGCGCCGATTATGTACACTGGAATATAATGGCGTTTTAAAACTGCCCGCCTGCCTGACTGCGCGTGGACTAGCCAACAGATTGAACGAAGAGACCGACGTACGTACATATTCAGAAATGCTAAGATATTCGGATAATTGCTTCCTACGGAATACAGTTGATAGATGTATAATTCGTAGTGGCATAGAAACGTGTATTTTCATGGTTTCGTTCTTTCGCGAACGATTCCTTAAGAAACACGGAGATCTTGACACGAAGAGTTTCTGAAAATTTTGATATCGCAAAGTTAGTAGATTGTAACGGGTAACACGTTTCTCTGAACGCGTCAGATTTTTTACCTGTGTCATGTTGGACAGATACATACGAACCGTGTTTTTCTTTTACATCGCAGTTCTTTCAAAACATCGTACAATCTAGTGAAAATATGTAGCTTCCAATTATGCAATATACATGTTTCATTTAAGGATAATTTAATTTAAGGAAATAATTCTAAAGCTATACACCTTTGAAACGTTTAAATTAGTTTCATTGCTTCGGATTTATAAGAACTACCGGCGCGACAATTCTTCAAATCAAATTATTACAGTATCTTCATTTATTACCTATTATAGTTTTCTCGTTTTTGTTTCTTCGCGTGTCGAAAAATTGTTTAGTAGAATAGAAAATGTTGTCAATTCTTCGCAAGCGACGAACATACGTTTCCAGTGATCTAAATCCGAATCTAAATCCATAGAAGAACAGTGTGCAATTATTCTGATTATTCACGATACCAACCAATCAGCAATACCAAGGTATTAATATTCTTCGAAAGTCATCATTTTTCAAAGAGATCGAGCCAGGCGTTCCGGCGATTTTTCAATTTCTTCGTCGCTTCGCCGCTGGTCACGCGTCATGATTTTCTCGGGACACAGGTGAAGGATCCGTAAGTCGCTTCTCCAGTTTTTCGTCTCCTTTACCATCGTTTTTCTCTCCTTACCTTTTTTAACTGTTCAGTCCTTATCGAATGGTAGCGAGGCCGTGTGTGTGTGTGCGCGCGCGCACATTATTAAAATAGTTTTGCAGAACGCGATTTAATCGCGAAATTACGAAAAATTACCGGCAAGGTAATAATACGTGACCGCATAATGAATTTAAAGTGACTCGTAACACGATGTTGAGTCCTCGGCGAACCACCTGTTCGACGGTGCACGTTACGTGGGTGGAAATACATTATCTCGGTCTTCGTTCGACTTTACGTTATTCGCGAATAAACGATGAACTCTGTGGAATTTGCAATTTGAAACATTTCTTATCAGGTCGTGGCGTATCCGAAAGATGCGATTTGTAACTGTTAAACAAAATGCGAATTCTGCGTTGGTTAAGATTTACATTTTACACGAAAGCAACATAAAAGCTGAGCGATTAGATGAACTAATAAGTTAATAAAATAATTCGAATTTTAATTGATATATAGATATACAATCTTTGCATCTAAATGTCTTACAATTACAAATAATATCAGTGTGTTCAAGATACAGAGATTTCTCACAATTTTTACAAAAATTTACATATATATTGTTTATTTGCTGCACCAATATCATAACTTAAAGTTATTATAACTTATTCAGTTTAGAAAATACGAATTTGAATATTTTAGGCAAATAGGATATGCAAGTTTCGAGTTGATAATATGTTTGTATTTTTTTTTTATTTAAAGATGTTTATTAAACCCAAGATACAATTTTAAATACATTTTGGTATTCACAATAAACGGTGAATTTTTGTAGTGATGTTTTAGGCAAAAGTACCGATACGCAACGGTACGAGGTAGCCATGCTATAATATGTGTCGGCACTTTACATTTTTCGTGTTTAATATATGTTTGTATCTCTGGTTTCGAATGACGAACATACAAAGAGATTTGGATATATCAGTTTGGATATACTTCGTGTGAATATTTTATGAATATCTTATACGTGCAATTGCAATTGATGCAGGAAGATAAAAAAATTCCAAGAATCGTTAGACGGATGTTCCGTGCCCTTTAGTTCGATTCATAGCTTGATCGTACCAGGCAGAATTACACTCTAGAAATTCTGTATTCATCAACTGTCTAATGGCGGTAATTTTTATGCGATGAATTAACGCACGCTGTTTGCTGCAATAAATTATTGAGATTTATTATGTCTGATGTGTATGATTCATTCCAAACAGAGCTCCTGTGATCCCGTAGAAATTTTCATGCCATAATTCACATAGTCTGCGTTTATTTTCCGTGTGTACCTTGGAAACCATAGTACAGGCTCATTCGGTTGTTTGATTGCAACAAGCATGACGAATTTTTGAAGTCTTTTAGATCTGATAAAACATATACTTCAGGCAACTGTATTCAAAAATACGAAACAAAGAAGGAATGCGATCATTTTGAAATTTCTTCATTTTTATGAATATCCTCTATTGATTTCTAATATTTTGATATCATTCAAACTTCAAGTTCAAACACTTCAAAAAATATCCTTTAAATGATATTATTTGAATGAATTCTTCGAATGATATTCTACAAACTAAAAATGACATTTTGTGAAATAAATCTTCTAACTACAATAATCTATAATAAAGCATTTTTCAAGCAACTTGATTACGGAATATGTTTCTCCAATTTTCGAGACAATGGAATCATCGGCAATAGCTTTCTTAGTATTCGATCTTGCGTAATAGAAAACATTGAACCGGGATGCCTTGACGAACTCGAAAAAATTACATGGCGAAAACTATTGCAACGTCGGAAGTGGCAATGCCCGGGAAGCGTACGGTTCTCAAAGGGTTAATTGGGCATAGTAACTCTTCAGGTGACCAAGCTCCATGGGAGTGGAACGGAGAAAACCCAGTTTTATGCCTTGCATTAAGCTCTTATGTCTATATCTTTATGTTGTATCTGCTAATTTATAAATATGTAATCACGCATCTACGACCCCCTCGCTATGGTATTACCTTAAATGCTTTTTTTACAGATACGTTATCGCGAACATATTTATGCAATGAGCAGGGGAATACCATTGTCGCGGAAACGAAATAAATGTTATGTAATAAGGATGAGTGGCAGGCTTAATTGTTACTACACCTATATCGTATATAATTGTATTTTACGTATCGTTAAAACTTTATTATCTTGTCGACAAATAATTAATCCCGCGTTGATGTTGAATTAATTAAAAGGCTTTCTATAATAATAAGGTAGTATAGTTATTTTTCGAATGACGTTAGATTAAAGCGAATGTTTCTTATGCTGATAAATCGGGCCTCTTTTCTTCTATTAAACCAACCCGCTTCTTTCGTCAATGTCAATTATTTATTTTAAATCAAACGTCGTTTTGTACATTCGTCATTTTGTACAATTTATGGATTGTTCCTTGAAATACTTTTAAAAGTTTTTACTAAAATGTAAATTAAAATCTTAACTTTGTAAACGTTGTAACACAAAATCATAGTTTAATTTAATAAAATCTAGTATCATGTTGAATCTGACGCGTACTAAAGAAATTCCATTATTATTAACTTTGTAAACGTTGCAACACAAAATCATAGTTTAATTTAATAAAATCTAGTATCATGTTGAATTTGACGCGTACTAAAGAAATTCCATTATTAATTAAAATTTGCTAAAATGTATTAGGCAATATGAAATTTATTTTACAATTCCATTTACGCTTCTATAAAAAATTGGCCATATTCGAATCAGTGAACACGGACGAGGTACTCAAACAAGAGAAACGTAATTTATTTTATTCCATTCTTCAGCATGTAGTACAAACAGTCCGCGTATTTGCGTTCGTATGTACCTGTTCCGAACCGATTGCGCCGGTACTTGGAACCCGAGCCTTCATTATACTCTCTGTCTCCAATCGCGTGTGACAAATTATTCCAGCGTCATATCCGCTAGCGGTTCGCAAAAACACATACGAATCATCAGTCCAACAAATTCATCTGTACACGTATATCTCCTCGCATTCTTTCCAACATTCTTCTGCTACTTCGTCTTTCACTCGCGCGTAGCCAAAAATAGCCCAAAGAGCAATAGAACGAAAGGCAAGAAAAATAAAAAAATGAATGAAAGAAAATTCGAAAGAGAAGTAAGCTCGATAAATCATCGAATCGCGGTAAGATTTCAAAAGGAGCGACGACTCAATGGAGCAGCTCTCCGTGCAACCTTTGGTGAACTACGAATTGGCCCGCAAAATCTCTTATCTGCGATCGGCTGTTCGGCTCCGACTGAAACGGATGAAAAAGGAAAAAGGAGAGAAAGAAAGAAAAGAAAAAGAGGATATTTCGCTGTAGCGGGCCGGTCAAAAATTCTCACGGTCACGTCGAGCGTTTGCGCGGAAGCATCGCGAAAAACATAAAAATAGATGCAGCCATGGCGGAGGATAGGAAAAAAAGTATCATCCTTGCGTGTCGGAGGGGCTTGAGGTCGCGAGGAGTCGAGGAGTCGAAGAGCAACGCGGCCGAGGAACGAGCCCAGGCACACACGATGTGCGCCGCGTATAAGTCAGCACTCAGGATATTTCGTCATTTCCTGCTTCTCACGCGATACAATCTAAATTAACTATGTTCGCTTGGCTAGGCCTCCTCCCTCGCAGAGGCTCGCATCTCTCAAGAAAATTTCTTATTTCCTAGCGAGGAGGGCACACGGCCGCCGTGCCGCCGTGAAACCATCGCGGAGGGACCCCACTCGACATCGCGATCGTAACGACGATCGTAACGACGACGGTACCTAAGGAACGAAGAAAAAAAAAAGGCAACGTATGGAGGAGAAAAGTATTTAGATATACCGTGTCAGTGCTGATGAAAATGACATTCCAATGGTTTGGGAAATATTTTCCAGAAATAATGAGTTACGTGTGACGAATTGAAGAAGTTGCAGGATAGTGGAGGAAGTATAAGGAGGATAATTAAGAGTATAGGCGAGGAAGAGAATATACAAGGAAGAAAGGGCAATGGTAAGGGTGTTGAAGTAATGGGTTGGAATAACGCGCAATGGTTTTAAATCAAACATCGTTAGTTTAGAATTTGAAATGCGTACAGTCCTGTTCGTAAGTTAGTAGATTCTTGCTAATTTTGAAGGTAACGTTTACAGAAACGTTCATAGGATCTTTAGAATATAGGATTGCAGATATTTCGTTTGTAATATGTAAGATTTGAATGTTAACTTCATTTTGTAATCGAAGGTAGCATTTGCTTGTTTTTATCCTAAGTGTGCCAGGTGTCTGAAGATTTACAAACGATAATGTACTTATATCATGCATGGCAATATAATTAAGAGACTTGGATGTTTGTGCAATTTATATTTTTATTACGTTTGGCAGATATTATAACAAGCACTGTAGTTTGAATATTTTTTCATTTTATGCGTACTGTGCGTCCTTGCATCTATAAATTTCTCACAAAGTCCCTAAGCGTAAAAATCCGCAGTTTGATAGACAGAATTGATTACTTCCAATGCTTCTTTAATTTTATATAATTCGTTTCATGGCTGAATTTCAAGTATCCATAGTACAGATAGCATTTTGGGAATTTTATGGGTGGGAACGTTGGAGGATGAAGTTTATTTAGCACCAATTGTTGCCACAGAAATTTCTGCTGTAGAGTTAACGGTAATGCGAACTCCAAAATACTGCTAATTAGATTATATCCTTGTTTTACGTCTTCCTAATAAATTATGATCATCCCAGATAGGCAATGACAATGGAATTTAATTCGTTGCAATTCTCCTAGCTTTTTAGGTTGTTCAATGAGCATTTCACATGGTAAACGATTGTTTCAAAATTTCGCAATCCTATAAAAGTATAAAAGTATCTCGAATTCGGGGCCTACGTAATAACACGTTAAATTCATGCCAAAATTCTTCTTCCAGGTATGAGCAGAGATCGAAGCAAAAGGGACCAACAATAGCAGCATCGACAGCTCGACGAACAATAACGAACGACGATGATAATGGTGCCGAAAACAATCGAAGAATCATAACGAAGAAATAAAGAGATCGATGAAAGTTCCGATAAAGAACGAAGAATATGGTCGGCGAGGATGCCAGGGCGACACCATGACGACGAAACTAATTGTAACGAGCGAACAAGGCGAGTGATTGAAACGGCGATGATGAAAGTTCGAAGAGGGCGAAGACCTGGGCGGCTTTCACAAGCAGGCACGTAAATAATTCAGCTGGAAAATCCAGCTTTAACGTTCCCGCGGCCGGAAGAGGCTCGCTAAGGTGTTCCACGCGCGTCGGGAAGAAAAAGGAATTCGCGGAAAGAACCGTCGCCCGCTGACTCTACTCGGCCATTCGTTACATCGCCTGTGACGTTTTAAGAAACCTTCGCCGTTGCAGATTCTAATTCGTCGCGTTTCACCTCGGGGAGAGGTTGCGTTACGGTTTGAAGGTGCGTACGCCGGAGGAAGTAGGGCGTAAAATACCATGAACTTTGAACCGTGCGTTTTAGAGGGGAAATGGAGTGAAGAAAACTGCGTGGAAACATTAAATACGACTGTTTCTGACGAAGAAATAAGTAACTTAGTAAATAATGGGACGATATAATTGATGGAAAATTGAGAAGTCGTTTTAAAATTGTATGGTAATTTTTTAGTGGTATAACGAAACTCACTTTATCCGATTAAGGTAACGTCATGGTAGTATAACGTTGCTAATGATTTTCAGCCTGATTTTTACTCTGCTGCCAAGTCCGAATTTTTATATCTCAAGCTTGTACACATTTTAGCAAACAAGAAAGAAGTAACAGTAATAGTTAATAAATAATTACCAGTAATAACGAGTACTAACTACGATTAAACTGAAACTTAGCTCGAAGATAATGAAATTATTCCAACGATATATCACGTTATGTTAACGTGAAATAATAAAATATGTAATGCGAATGATCACATCTATTTCCAAATTATATAGTACAGTGATGTTATCTTTTACAAACTCCTAAATTTCAGTCTAGATATACATTTTAATTTTGATTGAAATTAGGGACTGCACTTCATATTTTGCTATTTCTCTACTTTACAAGAAAGGATAAGATGGAAGGTTTATGTTCTTCAGCGTAAAATAACGAAATGAAAGTTAATAAATAAATTTGTATTTCGCAAAATGGGCCATAAATGTTCCATCGAGTCATGATTTTCTTGACGGCGTCGATTGTGGACAATCTGGCGAAGTCATTTAGCGATGCGAAATGTTGCGTCATCGGTTAAACTGATTCGAGAGATATATATCGGTGGCTATGGTTTGTAACTCGTCACGCTTATAGCTCCGTTCTTATTCTGTTAACATAATTCTTACGTGCGAACGAAATTACTTTATCTTTGATAAAAAACATTTAAGTATGAGAATTCAATAATATAGATATAGAGGAAGATAGAACAAGAAGCGGTTTTCCATTTGAGTTCACATACTCCTTGTACTATCAACGACATATTTCTATATCCAATAATCCCGCAATCGATGGAACTTTGTCAATCAAAACAATTTTATCAATGTCAGAACTCGACAATTTTTATCACATCTTATTAATATTTATTTATCAACAATTGGTGTTGAAACAGATTCAACGAGTTTAACAGAGCAGTTCATTAATTGAACGAAAAATAAGAAATTACAGTTCGCTTCCTACTACATTAGCCTCGCCAATCCATGAACCGAGAAATTTGGCATGTGTATGTATTCCGAATTTTGTCATTTAACTTCAGAATGCGAGTATTAGAATTTATATCTATTTCATGTACATTTAATCATCACCGATCGATATTAAACAAATCGAATAACTCAACGAGAAATAAAAAATCTCCATCATCACAATTCACGAACGAAAAGCAAAATTTGTCACGTTATCGATGCTATGACGTTCAGAGAAATTTGGTGTCTGACCAGTGATGGATCGCATCACTAGTTGCGCGTGAGTCGTCAATTATTTAGACGAAAAGTATGCACGAACTATAAACGACTGCTCCCTTCGATTATCCTAAGAATTATTCAAAAAATATGTAAGAAGATCGTGTCCCCGGTTCATCGAGTAGATTCGATCGAAGACACTCGCTACGCGGAAACGAGCCTTCGTCAGATCGATCCGATCGGCACTTCCTCGAGTATTTCAGATCAGGAAGCGGAGGGCGAACTTTAAAGAACATGCAAGGCGAACAGAAGAAAGGAGATGATATCGTGGCGCGCGGAAATGTTATGGCGTGCAAGGAACACGCAAAGAAGGTGTAAATGACCACGGCGGGCGGACGCAGGAGCTGGAAGAAAAGCAACGATACGGTGTTCTGCGTTGCCAAGACGATCCTCTTTTTACGGCTGAATGCGTGCTGACGTAATTCTACTTTCTCTGTGAGAACGAATTTCACGAACCAGACCTCTCCCCTGGGGTCTCGAACGAAGAATAATGCCAGCCGTACGTTTCTATCGTTCTTTCTCTTGGAAACTTATTCGATGGACGTATTTGTACAAGTCTGCCTGTTTCAGCAAAAAAGATTGTATAATACACTGTGGTGTTTGTTCGCCAAATTAGCACGGTGAAGCTAGAGTTCCGTATTTTTCTATGTTGATCGTACGTAGAATACGGCTGTTTATGCAAATCTATATTTTCCTGAATATAACTGAATATAACTGAAGAGATAGATCGTATGCAGAGATTTGGTCTATATGCTAAATACGACAATGGCTACCACTATTTTGATTTTCTATATCGTTTTGTCTGTTACGTGTATTTTGTGCGTTTTTTTGTATTTCTAAATTTGCCATAAATGCATAAACATGCGCAGTTTACTTCTGTGTATGTACGTTACGGCGTGATTTCTGTGCAGCTTAGAAAATAAAGGAAGGTGGTAAAAATTGACCGATTTTGGACCTTGCTGCTGACGAAAAATTTTAACAGGGTACGCCTTTTTACCGCTTCTTCTTGAAGAAGTCGCCTACGATATAAAGATTTCATACGAAGAATTATTCAGGACGTTCGGTTCCATACAACCGCATACTCGTATAAAAGACTCCGATGTAGTACTTCAGTACATTCACTGAAATTTAGACAAGAAGAGATCGAATAGATCTTATAGAAGGATCAAGGAAACGAGTGACAATATACTGACTTCATCTTCCATTCTACGATATTCGACCGATACTATATATGTAACGTTATACCTTTTGAATTTCTAAACGATGCTTTATTAAGCTTCTTTCTTACACTTGAACCATACTCCTGACTACGAACGCAACTCACGGTGCAAAAGAGTTAGAATTACTATCTATGTTGCGAATATTACCTAAACATGGATATACTGTGTTTTGTACCTTTCGTCCACTGTACATTGAAATTGCTACGCTACGCTGTCTACGTATATTTCATATAAATTAGCCGATCAATACATTCTTCGTTGAGACCTGTGAACCTGTACCTAAGCAACGTCCAGCAATAAGTTCCACTAGTTCGAGGAACCTCTGGCTGTATCAGACACTGAACCAGCGAGAAACAGAAGCATGAACGGTACCAGTGATTGTCATTCGACGCGTAGACATATTAGGGAAATGAATCACTTGACTCTGTAAGCCTTATCAACATCGGTTTCGTGCGAAGAATACTGGTCGACTCCTTTTTACAGTTCGTTTGATTATCCTCCGATCGTGAATCTATTACGTTGGAATACAATGCCAGCGTAGGTACTAGACACACCGCGTTAACGGACAATGTCGGAATACGTTGTCTTGGGCGACGCTCATAGAAAAATTCGCGCGAGGCGATCATTTCAACGAAGCGAGCATGCATCGCGCCGGTTTTCCAGACCGTGGCGTTCCTTGACATTTTATCACGTAACTAAGGTCGATTGGTAGAGACGATTCCTGTCTGCTCGTAGCGACGTGCAACATCATTAAAAGCGCTTTGATTGTTCTTGGATAGAATTAAATATATCAACACTACGCGGTAGGTCTTGAACATACTGTAGGTATAACGTCTGAAACTTAGAACAGGTGCAACGCGTTTGAATTTTTAATTTACGATCTTTTCATTTAACAAAGTGAGATATTACGAATACAATTTTATTTAGTATTTAGAATTATTCAAAGAAATACTTTGCATTTAATTGATATAGTACATAATTAATTTGATTTGAATTACAGGAAGTAGGTGGAATACGCAGTTTGTGTAACTGGATATGTATCTAACTTACAATCCTCCAGAAGAGTTTTTATACGCTATATAAAGAGATCATTTTCACTGAAGTAAAGCATATTGTATAACGACCGTAGCAGTATATTTATTTCCTAACAAAGTATAAAGCGATAATGGAATAATATTAGCTTTATCGAACAAAATTGTCGAAAGTCGGATCGTTTCGGCGAGTCGGTAGATAAATGTCAAACGCAAGGAAACGATTGGTCAGAACGTTGATTTTACGACGTTCTCCATTTTAATTTCAATATCAAGTGCATTTAAATGCAGTGGAGGTCTATTGGAACACCTGAAACCGTTTCCAAGATCGTTGTTCCATGCTTCGGAATCGCGGAATAATCCGCTACTGTTCGAGTCCCGTTGTTGCCGGACTATCGGAACCTCACTCACCATTGTCTTGGATAAGGCTTCTAAAAAAATTCGCACTGACGTCTTCATCGAAACCGCCTTGAACTTCGCTAGACTCGGATCTCTCAGTGTTTCATAGTCTTACGTCAACCGAATGACAAATTTCTACGACGTTTCATCCTTTTAAGGTTTCGTTCTTCCAACGAAACTATAAAATTTCAAACTTTTGTATTTTAGTAACACTAAAGTAATTATTAATAATTGTGGGAAGATGTAAAAAATACCTTCAAGTATAATATAAATTAAAGAGAATATAAAGGAAATAGGAAGCGATTTTTAACACTACATAGATTAATTGGCTGTCTAAGGAAGGAACTTTCTACTTTTCAATATAGGCAGTACGTAGCTATTAATCAGGATAGGTGAAGCATATTCGCAACGTAATACAACTATAATCGATAAAAGATTAAACCAAACACTAAAGTTTCGTTGTAGGAAAAATCCACTTTCGAAATCGTTCCTAAATATCCAGGAATTTTATACAAATTTTATACGATTACCTAGTATCAGATTTTATCAACCACTTCTAATCCGTTTTCGTACTATTAGACGACTATTTCGAAGGTCAAACGTCATACGATTCTTAATTCTCAGAAAATACTAACTTGCAGCAAACTGCGACTTAAAACTTTGCGTACGTAAGTAAACAATCGGTACCAGGCGGCGAACGAGCGAATAGTAGGCAGAAGTCTCTAGACATTTTGTCGTGTGGCGGACGTAGCGATTAGAAAATGTCGTCTCGCGTCGGGAAGACGAGCGAGCGTGGCAAACGGCGGCCGTCCGTTCCTTGAAAGCAGAAGGTACATAGTTGCGGACGGTGCAATCGGCCGTGCCGGTGGCGTTTCTAACAAATTAACGGCCGATATCTCGTCGTTGCCCTGCTCCTACCTTCTGGCTCCACCTCCCGGGTGTACCGGCTG
>NT_176546.1:101402-108695 GCF_000188095.3 Bombus impatiens | reverse complement strand
GGTGGAGCCGGTCGGATCCAGCCGGCGCGCGGAGAGAGATCATTTTTGCCACGTATTTGCAAACTGAATAATAAATACGCAGATATACGCGAAGAGGCCGCGTTCCGCCTTCACGCAGCTCGCGCTACGCGCGGATTGGTCGCACCGGCCGCCGAGGGGACGGCGATATTCATTCGCCGTCTCTCCGGCTCTCGTGGACCTACTTTGTACACGCACACGTGCACGATACCATGTTGCACGTGCACGCGAACGTTCACGCTTAAGAGGGGAGGCAGCGTGTGCGCGAGAATGCACGCCACTCGCTGTACCATATCCCTCTCTCGCCGGCTTGACGCTCCTCTCGCTACTCTCTCTCGCTGCCTCTCCCGCTCCCCCATCACCAATCTTTCTTTCTCTAACGAAACGAAACGAGCTTCCATCTTTTTTCCACGCGTTTTTCCCTCGGCCTCTCGCATCCCTCCCATCCTTTTAATCCGCTTCACCTTCTATACCCTATTTCATGCTCACCGTGTTCCCCTCTTTCTTTCTCTTTCTCCTCTTTTTCTTTCTTTTTTCATCCTTCCTTGCTCTTTGCAGTTTTACCAATGGATCCAGCAGTTCTATCGTAGAGATTTTCAACCTTTCCTCGCGCACCTTATATCCTTTGCCGTCTCCTCTTTCTCCACCTCTTCCTTCTCCACCTCCGCCGTCTCCTCCGCCGTCCTTGTTCGCGTTTCTCTGTCCGCCTCGCGCCGCACCGACCGATCGCACACCCGCGCACACACGCCAGTGTACGCTTACGCACACCTCCAGAGATGCTTAGCCCGTGCATCACCGGCCGGATCGGCTCTCTTGTCCTTGCCGGTTGCGCCGCGTACACGCCGGCTACCGTGGCTTTCCTAAATCCCCTCGACATCACCCCGATTACGCAGAAGTGGAAACGCCGGCGAGTCACCCGGCCGGCCAACCAGCCACTCTTGAAATTGTTTGTGAGAGATACCCGTTGGTTGGACAGAGAGAAACGGGGAGACATCAATGCTGCTCGAGAAATAGAGGCGATAATGTTGAATGTAAATGTTACCACGCCGGCAGTCGAGCATTTGCTTTGAATCGAGTGAATGAAACTGCGTTCGGTATTGAAAGTTCAGGCTTTTGTTCGAAGAATGAGCTTTATGGAGGGATTCAGATATATGGATTGAATCTCTCTATTGATTAAAGAATCGTTTTATTTTGAATCGGTTTGAAACTCTGCTAGAGGACGCACTTAAGCGTTTCCATGTTTCTGGTAGTTTGATCCTTTACGACGAGACCGTGAATTTCTACGCATTTATGGAAAATTTAGAGTCACAAAAATATAGAAAATCCACGTGATATGAAAAAGTATGTAACATATCCAAAGAAAGCTAGAAGTCATAATATTTAGTAGGTGGGACAAGTCTGTATATCGGCTCCATTTCTTTATTTGTGTTTATAGAAATATCAATTTGCATAAATACTTGCAGTCTTCTTATAATATTCGAGGAGTTAGTTAGGAAATGATGTGTTTGTATATATTGTGTCCATGAAACAGTTTTACTTATGTTGTGTTCAACTTGAGAATATTCTAAGTTAATAAATTAGATTCGCGTATTTGTGGAAAATAATTGGTCGAACAAAGTGACTTTCTGGATTCTAAACTCGTAAATAGGAGACATAATTAGCTAGTAATGAATAGTTGAAATTAATGACGTAGAATTTACAGGCTTTCAGTGAGTCATCAATAATATCCTTTAATTACTCTCATCTGCATGATCAATTATACGAATCATACTGAGCAATTTCCTCTTACCGCCGGTATCAACAAAATGAAATTATATTTCCATCCAATAGGAAAAACCAGATTCCTTAGTAACGATAAATACCTCTTAAGATTTTAAACCACGACTAGATGACATATTTGTAATCTTTGGATGTCGATGGTGTTTTTAATAATCTGTTGTATTTTCTTCCGACGTATCATTCCACGACGTATCTTCAACGTGAACATTCCATTTCATTTCTTCAAGACAGTTCCTCCGCATTACGCAAGATTCTAATTCCTGTACACCGAACAATCGTCATTTTCACGAAGACTCATAGGCGATACATAGGCGAGTTTCATCCACGCGTTGATAATTTCGTCTTGAGGCATTATCGTCGGTACTTGGAGAGAATGAAGAAGAAACGGAATTGACTTGTCATTTCTCGTGTAATAAATCACTGGCTCGCGGTATGTTAATTTTCATCGATAAGAATTTTCTCCGCGCGGCCGACGTGAGTAATCGTTTTTTCCAGGATGCTCATTTTCGCGGGATCTGCGCTGGTAGCGGGCCTACTGTCGCTTCATTTTTATCACGGTCCGCCTGTGCTATATAAATATTTATATCCATAGACAGGCATTACCCGCTTCCTAACGCATTAACGAGCACAATGCACTTATACCGCGTGTTTCGTGGCCGCGTACAAGCAGGTGAACGAAGGCCGGCGGAGCGTGCTGTTTTTCTTGGTTCACTTTACGGTTCTTTGAATGTCGTTCTTCTTCCGTTTATTGTTGCGTTTCGTCCATACGCGATGACCCGCTTAGCGCGTGGCTTTTTTAATTACTCGACGGGACTCGCGATGCTACGCGCGGATATTACAAACGACAGAGCCGCGTAGATTCCCTTTCACTGCAGTTTACAGTCATCGAAAAGGGATTAAAGATGTTCTATTATTAGACGAACCTGGCTTTGGTTCGGCCATGTCTATTGTTACTCCATTGAATGGAGAATTTTATTCTCAGAGGAATTGGTAGAAAAGGAACTTGAAAAATTGTGCGAATAGTTGTTGGATAAAGAAATTGTTTAGATTTGTCAGATCGGGAGTGCAGTTTATCCTGACGTGGATTTGTTTGTTAGTATTAATATATACGCAATAAATTACATAGATACGTGTTTTCTTGGAATATGTTTTCTTGGTGCTGATGCTTTTTACAGATAAGACAATCAATTTTGATTTACCAGCACGCTACTTACGTTATAATCAAGACCGAGAATCTTGTAAATCAAGGTTTACGTTAATTTAGTCAATTCAAATATATATTCTATTTTACCTTTGTTTTCTTTCGCTTTTATCAGAAATCAGATACTATTCTTATAATCGTGGTTTATTATTGCATAGCGAACTTCCTCAAGAACCTGTCTTGTTTTTAGACCTGGCTGAAATTAATATATGTTCTTCATTTATAACGTTTTAACGTCATTATAATATCTCGAAGGAAGATCTTCGTTTCGACACAGTCGAAGTATTATAAAGTAATACGAAGCAGAATTTTCCAATATTTTCAAGTCATCCAACATAATGCATCCTCTTCACACTTTCTTTATTTTATTTTGTTTCTAATTACGTAACTTTGTTTAACTTTTATCTCAATTTCTTTTCATAATATCCAAACTGTTTTCCCTGGCTTGAATAATTTTTAAAGACAACGATTGTATAGCTTTTCTAATTATTTTCCGTGCGTCCGTGTTACAAATGTACTTTATCTTCAGAATACTATGAATTTATTCAGTCCAGACTGATCTCACGATATCCGTCCGGAATGAATTAAAAGGTCTTAAAGAGGCTGGCCTTGAGGTGAATACGGCGATACGGCATTATGGACGACGATTTTTCATTTCTGACAACATTATCGATCCAGCAGTTCCATCGTAAACGATACACATAGACAGGAACTGAATCGCGACGAACTCGTGTAGACAATCGTTCCGTGTCTCTGACTTTTCGGCTTAATGTAGAATCTTTTAAATATTCAGTTTATACGCTCGGTTTTACGTTCACTACTCCGTATCACGCTAGACGAGCACATACGTGCATTCATTCCATATGCATAAGAAAACAGTTACGCGGTTTCGGATCGACAATCTCGTCGAAGAGATTCTCTCTCGATGTTACCTTTGATATACCTACCTGGCTGATTATTTCTGATTCGTTTAGAATCGAATTAGATTCGAAACTAGACGAATTCCTCCTTATTTGCCTCATTATATCATGTACAATGGCTATATAAAATATTTCCTTATTTTTTATATAATTGTCCATTTATCAGATTCTGCATCTTATTTTCACAGTGTTACATTTGTGTAATCACATAAAAGTACCTCTAAGTGATACGAAATGTAATATACTTGGGCTTTATTAATTAGTACTTAAATGTTATTATAAATAAAATAGTATGCAAATAAATTCCCTGACCTTGTAGGTACTTACTTGAAGTTTTATAAGTTTATTCAGTAATACCTTGTTAAAAACTTCTGATGAAAAATGTGGGTTCTTTAGTTCTCAGATTTAAGAAAGAGTTAGAATAAAATCCGCCAAGCAGAAAATCTATACAGATATTCCTTTTACTAAGAACTGGTTCGACGATCTACTCAACCTGCGATCACGTTAAAGGTTTAAACATTCGTCACTTGTACGGTGATTTAATTGACTTATAATTCGCCAATGCTGTCGTCGCGTTTCATGTTTCCCGATAATTAACGCGCACGACCAGTCCGTCCTTACTTTCGTGGAATACGGTTCCCTGTAACGAAGCGTTCAGCGTTAACGAAGCGTTAAAGCGAGCCAGCTGCGTTGTGTTAACGTAACGAAGAAACGGGAGGAATACAAAGCGTGTAATTACTAGGTGATCGTCCCTAATAACGGAATAACGTGTACGATCGTTCGCTCGACTTACGACTCGATCTATTAATGGGTTGTCAAGTACTCCGAATCACTTCGAGTAGAATTCGATATCCTAAAACTCCCGAAAGTCTTGGAAACCTGAAAATCTTGTAACTCTTATAAGTCCTGTAAATCTCGGAGGTCTTGTTTGTTTTGATAATATTTCTCGGAAGCTTGGTGTGTAGCTTGGTGTGTAGTCAATATTTTACAAACATATTGAATGCTTTAATTGAAACAGTATCGTCGATACACGCGATGACCCGATACACGATATTAAAGAGAATCTAAAAAGATATCGAAAATACATTTACACGAACAACTTCCAAGTCTTCCAAGAATTCCAAGGCTTTCCGGAGTTTTAGGTTATCGAAACCTACCAAATTTTGACAGTCTCGCAAAATATCGAATCGTTTCGATACTAAGATTCGAATGCTCAATGCCCATCCCTAACTCGATTCATCGAATAGTCGATTCCGCTAGGAAGATGGAAGTCAACGATTTGTTCATCGATCGAGGAAATCATAATTCTCGTTTCTCGTTGTCGCGTCGTTCGTCTTTCGTCGTTTGTCGTTCTTTTCTGTGATATTGGAGAGACGCTGGCAGCTCGTATATCCCCATCGTCCGTGCAGCGCCTATAATCTCTGCCGTGGCATGGGGAATTTTTTATTTCGCGCGCTTGTGATGACACCCACGTGGTCTCCTAGAGTCGCTCTTCGCACGATTCGCATAAAAGCCACCACCAATCTATATGGACGCAACCTTTCTCTTCTCGTGTGTGTTAATCAATCTGCTTCCTACGCTTTCAATTATGTAACACGGCATTACTCGGTGCTCGAGGAAATTCAAAAAGGACAATCTCGAGGCTGGGGCGTGCGCTCGAACCTCCTAACCTCTCCCTCGACCGAAGCTCCATGACTCTCGTTAACGTTCAGAACCTAATGGTTAAGTAACGCGGTCTCGTTGCTGGAAAATACCGTATTATTGGCGGATATTTCGATGATACGACAAGAATCGGGAGTGACTTCGATTGATTGGAATCGATTTTCGTGGTATTCTTTCTAACGACGATTCGGTCGAGGGAATTACCGAGAATGACGTCACGGTATTTGAGAACACCTGATGATTAACATCGCAATAATAGTCGTATTAAGAAAGGCAAATAAAAAAGATGGGGATTTACTAATAGAACGTATAAATTTTTGGCGTGGTTATGCAATGCGTTGATCGAACAATCGAATGTGTGGATCAAATGTACTTTTGCACGATTGTGTGAATAGAAGAAGAAATGGATCGTGATTATTCGCATTATTAAATGGATGCGAAAAATTTTACTTTTAAATCATTGTCTGAGATTGGTGCCACTTCTTTTTACATGCAAAATGTGACGCATTTTGTTTGTTAGAAAGTTCGTTAACTTAGCAACATGAAAGAAAGAAAGTGGTCAGACTATAAAATATGCTGCAATGTGTATCGAACAGATTTCGTCGATTTCGGCTCTATACATAGTAACTGGGAGCCTTTCCATTATATGCATTTTATCCTGTAAGTATGCAGATGAGTTTGAATTTTTTCCATTTTGACGATTGATATCTTTGTTCTGTATTTGACAAATTTGCGATACGTTTAACAAATATGGACATCATGTGAGATGAATCAATTTCAAAATTCGTTATTCATTCATTTTAGTGATTTGTAATTATTTGGAGCACCATTTTAAATAATAAGTCGAAGCAAAAATTATAAAAATACGAGTAATATATTCTTTACTTTATATATTTTTTCAAGCAGTCTACAAAACATTCTTACATTTGTTTTAAAAATGTTCATTTATGTTGTTGTCAAATTTCAAAATCCGTCCATACCCGATTTAATAAGTTAAAATTAATTTCATACTAACGTAAAGTAGTCCTACAAGTAACGATGGTTCTCTACCGGAAACTAGAGCTGAAAATATAAATATAATGTATATAAATAATATAAACAATAATTACATAAATAATCCAAACCAGCATTGATGACTGTTTTTTTACAAAACAAATTCTAACAAGTCACGTGGAATATCGATGCATTTCGAGCTTTGATATACACAAACGTACCACGCTAACTATCTTCTTTTCAAACATTACATAAATTTAAAATCGTTATTTCCAGGACTCCAATATTTCTAACGAACCCCTAATTATTCAAGATGCACGCTCGAAAAACTTCAAAATTATCGGATAATCGTTAAATCGAACCCGAGGAATCGTAAGCGCCGTAGTCTGTGCGCGAAACCGCGCTTCCTCGGCAGTCGAGCGATGGCGCAGAGATGCCGCCTATGCACGGGCGTATCCACGAGGCCGCGTTCTCGCGAGGGGGAGACCGGACGGAGCGAAACAGCCTGCGAGAAGGCCGCGGCGAGAAGCGAGAGAACGGCGAATGTATCGACAAAGCCCGACCATAGAACCTAGACCGACGTGTCCTGAAGAAAAGAAAGAGAAAGAGCCTGGCGTAGTAAGAAGGGGCCGCGCGAGATGCGATAAAGAGCGCGGGGTATCCTTCGCGGTCGGTACGTCCGTGCACACGTATACCTGTGCGACGTCGGTGTAGATCAGG
>NT_176546.1:99774-101169 GCF_000188095.3 Bombus impatiens | reverse complement strand
CTCGAGTCGTGCACCACGGAACACGCGAGAGTCAGCCGGGGCCGGCTGCCGCGACCGAGTTGGACGCACGCGCCCGAGCCATCGATAGAGATCAACGATAGACAGGACCGCACGTTTCGACCTGGATCACGTTGTCCGTAGATCGATCGTGAAATTAGAACGGTTAGGAAACTGCAATAGGAAACTTTAATTACATCGGGGTACGCGCTAGATAGATCCAAAGGGACAAAATAGACAAGTTTTTCGTCGAGTTTCGTCAGGATTCTCTATGGAGGTACTGGAGGCGGGAGTGGTGGCGTGAATCTCGTGACAACCGGCTAAATCGACGCACAACGCGCTCGAAATCACTAACGCCGTTGTATTATGTCACACTCCCACGCGAGCGACGGCCGCCGCTGCCGGTGCGACGGTGAATCGAGCCAACGTCGTCGTCGTTTGACATTTCCACGAGCGTGGAGAGGTTAACGCGAACCCGGGTGTTCGTGGCACCGTTCATACCGCTATTTTGTGCACGCATCGAGCCAGTGTTATGCTACGTCGCGATCATATCGTCATCCTTGTCATCGTCGTCGTCGTCATTGTCGTCATCGTGATTATGGTCGACGGGTGACAAACCAGCCTCCAACTCGTGATACAGGAGCGTGCAATTCGATGAGAAGATTCTCGTATCGTCGGATCTCAGTGACTTCTCTGGTGACTTATTGCTTGCGAGTAGAAGAACGTCCTGGTGTTTCGTTTACGCTGCCGTGTACGTGAGTAAATACGTACGAGCGCGTGACACGCGTGGCTGTCGATCGTAAGTACTCACCGATCGCTTCGTGAAATCGTGAAAGAGATCGTCGATGTTGGACACGGTAGCCAGGGGATAAGACTTCGTTGGTGTTCCTTTCGAACCAAGACAGTGGAGTTGTTCGAGGCACCGGTGCGAAATTAGAAGATTCTAACGTAAATCGACGAGGTTAAACAACGTATATAATACAGGGAGCATCGAGGAAACTATAAGGTAACGCATCACGGAGGAATCGAAGTTTGGCGCGCATTTCAGCGACGGGAATTGAACCGACGCGAGAAGACACACGCGATGTATCGACGGTCGAAAGGATGATCGTTGATCGATGAAGGATTATGCCTATCTAAAGCTGGGTGATGGGAACGCGTGATTTCGGCTTTGCGTGCTATTAGGCAAGTTTATGTATTTAACGATAAAACGCACACCGGTGTGTGGTCTCTTTATTGGAAACATAAAGCTGGCGAGCAGCGCGATCTCGCCGGTACGAAATCGCAATTGGAATGACATTGTAATGAAATCACAACGAAATCGCAAAGAAATCGCGTCGTCCGTCGGTTATCGCGTCGCACCGGGCCTAAATTTCGAGTTGAAACCGCGACCCGGTC
>NT_176546.1:78320-98858 GCF_000188095.3 Bombus impatiens | reverse complement strand
CCGCGACCCGGTCGTGACTCGGGGCTATGAAATCGGTAATGAGCTGTAAATCTTGGAGGCGAGTTGTGCACGTTAACGTGGCCGCGCGTGTGAGTCACAGACGGCGAGAGCAGCGGGACGATACCGTCGATACATAGGCCAGGATCCGAGTCGAGTATTCTTTTTCCTTACGGTAGGAAATCGAAGGAAAGGATAATAAGCGAGAAATACACTCTCTCTTAGCCGGCGGCCGGTTTCGTCGTTGCGCCGCGCGTGGGTGTACAAGAGGAAGAGAGACGAAGAGAGAGGGGCGGGAGGGAGAGGGAAGGAGGCAACGCGCGCGCTTCGAGTCGATTTTTCGAAAATCCACCGTGAAACCTTCGTTAACGGCGATCCAAGAGTCGATAACCGAGTTCGTGCGCCGATCGATCGGCCGATCGATACCCGACCGATTTCGATCAGGGCTTCGTGTGTCGAAAATCGAAACGCGAACGAGCTGTTTGGCAAGGTCTCTTTGCTCGTGTTTAGAAGGTTGTATCCGACTGCTCCTTGTTTTTTTTTTTTTTTATTCCATCGCCTTCCTTTTACTCTGCTTTCGTCGACCGATTTTCGTTGCGTAAGCAAGAATCGATTCGAAGCAGCAGGTATTATGAAAATTTTGGTATCGTTTAGTCCCGTGGCTTGAGTTTCTACACACACGGCAAGCATTTCCAGACCAGTTAGATGAATTCGATCTTTCGTTCGCGTGGGTGTTGCTTATTAGAGTTAGGCGGTATACGGGTGTTTTATAACGTGTGAGTTCGATACGAGGGTGAAATTAAAGTAGATAATAACAAGGAAAGCGATTCGTTCGAAGGTTTATCACTTGTATTATAGTCGATCTTTGTTTCAAGTTATCGCCACTTTTTCCGTTTTGATAATTGAGCCGAGAAAAGTAAATGTTGCTGCGGATAATGGCACTCGATTACTTGTCAATATGAACTGAAAGAATATTCGAAATTGTTGAACATATCGAAAGTTTCGTAAGAAGAAATATCTGAGAAACTATTTAAGTATCCTTTTAAAGAACAAATTTCATTAAGTACGATATCGATCTGTGATAAGAAATAATGGTAGATAGAATACCTGTAACTCGAGAATAAAGTTGGGGTTAAATCTTTACGCTATCCTTTTTACCTAGTTCCAAGTAGCACTAACCAATCCCTGAAATTACGTTTACACGTTATGAAACATCACGCGTAGAGTGTTCTACGATCTTCAGAAATATTATCGTGATCTACCAAGGCTAAAAGGTGTGCACACTCCCCGAGTTAGTTATTACTGCTTCATTTTCAGCTTCATGCTGAATCGCGCAATCTCCTCATGCCATCAAAACCTGGCTTTGTGTTTAAATTTTCCAGCGCCAATTTTCAATACATTTTCCATTTTATGCAAACATATTAAAATGTATAACTCTTCGTTGAAACGTTATGTTCTGACAATATAGTCATTGAAATTAAATTAATCAGATTATCAATTAATCATTAATCAATTTAATGAGAACAAATTTAAATTTATACATCATCATCGAAATATCTCGAAAATATTCCATCCTAAAAGTCCAACAATCGCAATTATATAAAAATTCGAAAAGTTAAATTAATTAAAATATCGCTTGCCTTAATAATTATTTTGGCTTCCACAAAACTCGATCAACTCATCAGCTATTTTTAAAACACTTTGTCGTCATTTTAAATAAAAAGATATGTCATATTAAAATCCTCTTTTAACCATAAAGCGATATTAAAATTAGAAAATCAGCGAAAACGAGCGTATCACGTTTCTCTCATGTAATCTTCGATTGTATACAATAAAAAATGTGTAACTCTTCCTCAAATCTATGCCTATGCAACACCCATTCTAAAATCATCTGCCCAAAATGTGCAACGTCGTGTTTCCCATATATCTATCACGTGCAAAGCGTTAAATACCTCCATTAATGCTGTAATTTCACACTCGATACAACCTGAAATGATAATGAGCTACGATCTCCGTAAATCACAGTTCAACATTCACGTCATTAACCAACAATTGATAAACCACGATAGACAATAGACATTTTCTCGAAGGTGCATCGACTAATCTCCTACGTTCGTTGTCACGATGTAAAATAGACATGAACGATGGCCGCGTTCTTTCGAATTTTACCGGTGCATTATAAATCGAAGCTTGCGCCATCGAGACGTGTCCTCGTCATATGAAATCGAACGACCTCGTCGTCGTTTGACGTCGTAATAGTTTAACCGATAATACGGTGATTCGAGAGGCCAGGTCGGATTCGATAGTCTGATGGAGGAGTTAAACGCTTCTAACTAGCCGCATTGAGCGTGTCCGTCGCACGATTGAGACGTGCACGCTCAACAGCACGATAACGAGACCGTAAATCGTCCCCAATGAGTTGGAAAAACCTGCGATGTTCCACGTCCGTTTTCTCCGAATTTCGTTTTTCTTCGGCTAAAGTTTTGCAGAGTTTGAATTAAACTTCATTTATATAGGGTCATTAAAATGAATGATGTATAATGTTGGCTGTATGATGTATAGTGTTTGAGATACCATATAAATTCTGACGCTATTATGGTATGGAGTGATTTCTGTTTTTAGCACGAACAATTTAGGAAATTTGAAGAATTACAGGTGAAACAAGTCCGGAAATTTAGTTGATAAATAGTTATAAATCGAAACTGATAATATTTGACATAGTATATCATCGCTTGATAAAGATATAGGTATTTTATATAGCTGTTTCGTAGAACTGGATTAGCTAGTTGAATGAGTTTATAGTTTGGTGAAATATGAGGTAGTTTTGGTTGTTTGTTGCTCGAGTGTCTACCACTTTGTCATTCAATATACTCCGAATGTTGAATATACAAATCACACGCTTACGTACGTTGGTCTGACAGATCTTCTTTCATCTAACACTAACTTTCTCATCCAAGTAAATATTTTTGGTTTATCCTTCCAAATTCAGAAATACGGTTACCTATCTTCCCCTTGTCTAAATAACGTCAGTTATCTAACCCTATTAAAAAATGTGACTGGAAAATTATAGTCGTCGTACAAAGCTTTATCACAATACGTATATATCAACTATTTTTATTCTTCTTTGCCCTTGAACAAAGTCTTTCAAACATATCCTCCATGTTTCAACTTCATTTTAGCAAACAAGAGGAATTTGCAACGTTTTTAGAGATTGTTCTACGTAAAATTGTAACGAAAAATACACATCGGTCAGACTATCTTCATATTTGGTTCAAACTGAAGATATTTTTTAATGTTAGAAAAGCATACATAACTAGGATTAAAATACCTAAAGCAACGCAGCTAAAGCGTAGTTAAAATTTAATTTCTTCAAAAAGAAAGAGCGTATCCCGTCTCTACGTTGCTATAATTTTCACCAAACAATCCTGCATAATATTCGCTCAGTCCAGACGAGACTGATATAAAATCAGAATCTAAAGTGTACGCGCATAAACGCGTGTGCCCCACCGTCCACATATTCGTACACACGTATGCGTGCGCGTTGCAAACGAACGAAGGTCTCAATCGTGGCAAGCCATAACGCAATAATAATCATAATGCCAGATCGATACGCGATATTCGTTGCATCGCACGGTGTATGTCATTACAAGGATGGAGGCACGAAAGCACACGGAATGCCGCGGAGTCGCGTAACGATGTCACGCTGAAAAATCCGCTTAAATTATCGGTTTCTTGGCAGGGAGAGCGGCTTGTCCCTTTTTCCTCGCGTGCCAACCTTTTTTTTCCCTCTCCCTCTTTCTCTTTCCTCGCCTCTTTCTCTCTTTCCCTCCTTCTTTTCATTCGACGTTTCTACGCGATTTTCATGGCGATATGCATCTCCTGTTGGCCGATCGCGGCGGTGACTCGCGAAGAAAGTAAATAATATGCAAGAGCCGCGTAATGAGCGTACAATTACCGCGCGAGATTGTTCGATATACGGCTTGTAAAATCTGGAAATTGTAAATCAACGTTCCCGAACCAGCAACTTTCTAACCGCGTTTCGCCTCGAGGAGCCCACGAGTTCACCCTCTCGTTTCGTGCACACGGTGGCCGACGTTTTTGGAAATTCCACGTTGATAATTGACGACCACCGATTCGATACAAAGCGGCACACGCGGTGCGTTTCCATCTCAGGATGAAAAGTCGGTTTTCGAAATGGAATGCGCGCGCGTTGCACGTGTGTCGTGGGGGCTTTAATGGCGCACGAAAGGTCTAAGTTCAAGCGTTGCTTCGATTGCCGAGTGAATTCCTGCGGATGACTCTCGAATTACGCTACGACACCGTCGCGTCGCGGAGAATAGGAGGATCGAAAAGTGATCGAGGCGCCGTGTTCTTCGCGCTTCGCGGTGGAAATTTCAATTTTCGTGCTAATGGAACGAGGCACGATTAACCTAGAAAGATCGTGATTTATAACGCGAACGATCGAGCGGCGAACCACGCTGCTGGAAAATTGATTTTATTCAAATTCATCGAATTCATCAACGTCCGTGAAGTTATCCATTTTCGAGATTTATTGGGGATACGTTATTAACGGTTCTTTATTCTATCCCTAAACGTCACCGTTTAATGATCTTGCATGGAAGAAGCGCGTGTACCTGGAAATATTCGACATGTCGTTAATTCCCGGTATCTGTAAAAACTCGGAAACCTTAAGCTCGCGTTTAGATGATACAGAGACGAGCTATGTGGCCATCTTCGGCTTCCCTTTCTAAAGTTTGCAGTGTGACGGGATAAGATCACAGGTTCGTGGGCAACGTGGGTATCTGGTTTCATAGTTTTTAGGTGCTAAATCGTATGCAGGCCCGCGACGGTTAATTGCATCTTAAGAAAAGAGAAACGCAACGTTTTACTGTCGACTCGTTCAGATAACTCGTTGGTAATTTATTGGCGATTGGCTACTTTACGATATATGTATATATATATGCTATATATATATATATACTACTATATATATAGTATATATACATGTATATATGTGTATATGTACATATATACATATACCGTGGTCACCGGCGTGATTAACACCCAATCGCTTAAGCCACGAAGGAAACGGCGCTTGCCAGCCCAACCCAGTAGTCGACGATTAATTTCTGGAGGAAATTATAAGTTTAAAACGGTCCACGGTCTCTGTGTCGTGCCACTTGCAAGAGGTACCGAAAATTATTGGCGGCCTATTTCCTCGATAATTGGATCGTTCGTCAACCATGGACAATAAGGAAATAAATAATTATTCGAATACAGCGAGAAAGCGTATATTTCACGTGATCTGATCGCGTTTGTCATTGGCAGATTGATCATGAGGCCAGGAGTGGAAGGCTGTCGAGCTAAGAACATTTAACGATTTTCTTACGATATACGTTATATTTTTGCTATATATATTTTTTCTACTGTTTATTAATAGGTAAAAGGTATTAAGCTTCTATAAATAAGACGATGGGCGATTTTACCTTTGAGTTTCCTGGAGAAGAATTTTCGTTTGTATCGAAGAAATTTTTACTGTTTTGAAAGTTCAGTAGAATAAAAAGAATTAGACTGGGACATAACGATCTTTTTTAACTGCGGACTACGAAAATATATTACGAAGATTTATAAATAAAAACGATTTACGTTATAGAATCATTTAATAGAAATATGTAATATATGTATGTTACTCAATATTTTTAAGACCTATCTATACGCTTTTAACAGCGAGACAAATGAAACCAATCTTGCTAATGGAGTATACAATACGTTATACCAATACATTGTATCAATAATAAGTTTTACAAGTCGATAGCAATTCTTTAAAATATGAATTTATGAAAAGAATTTTGTACGCCACTACGTGTGTGTGTATAGCGAAAGAAAGCCACGGAAGAACGTGATCGCGTAAAATATCGCCACGAAGAAATTGGATCGATCGATGGGTCCCTCGAGGTCTTGTTATTCTCTTTCCTATATTAGATTAGGTGCAACTCGACGATACCTCTGATTTGATGGACCATAATATCGATAGCGATTATAGCTGTTCGCATGATTTGCCGCACAGTAGTGATTAACGCTCCGATCGTTGTTTCGCGGATAGAAGCCGATCGATATCGGAGCCTCCGATACCAATGATTATCTCGTATCGCGTTTTGAACCCGTCCATTAGCCGAACCTTATTACCGACTCATCGCCGTTGAAATTAACCAGACACTTTCATTAACCCGGCCTTTAAACCGTGATCAGTCCGAGTATTATGTAATGAACATCAGAATCTTTGTGCACGTATTCTATGGTTTCTATCGTTTACCTTCGTCAGCTTTTATCAACCTTTCGACTTTTTCCATTCGACTAATCTATCATCGTGGAATTCCTAACGCCGAAGCTTCGTCTGAATTAATCAAGTTACTTGAATTTGAGTCGCTGGAATTTGTAATTATTTGGAGTTACGTAATGCGACGTCGAGTTTATGTTTATAAAGCCTTAAATCAGATTAGTTGACTCGAAGTCGTTTCGGTTGATTTGATTTTAGCCAGATAATGGATACCTCGTTGAAAGAAATGGCGATTAGTGGAATGTCTGTAACAATGAGAGATATTGTAAGTGTATCAAGGAACGTTTGAAAAATCAGTAGCAAAAAGAATCAAGCGAAGAATCGGATTGTAAAATATATCGCAGTTGTTTTGCTGTATCTAGGGCTTAGATAGAGAAAGACGCGATAATGATTTGAAATGTTGATGATTTGCGCAATACAATAAACGATTTGGTTGTGACAAAATCGACTTGATTTAGGGAACCAACATCGGAGCATGAAATTAGAAATAACATTACGTTGCTAGTAGCTATTGGCTCTTTCAAGTCGAAGATGATTAAAACATTCTTCGTTTCGCTTGTAACTCGAAGAAGTATTTCAAACCAACATGTTACTAAAGCGTTTCAGATTGATTGAATTCATGCAACTTGACATCAAATAACGTGACTGATGAAAATGAGGCGAAATGACCAATTTGCAATTTTTCATAACAATTTTATAAATCCACAACGGTGCATCTTTGAAATTTTAAATGTTTCTTTAATAAAATCTCTGCCTTTTTGAGGCAATGGAATTTTAAAGTCTCATATTTGAATCGTCGACAATTCTAGTGTTAATCCCTCAAGCGTTATGTTTCATTATTGAGAAAATACTGCACAGTTGCATGATTTTTCGTCGCTAACATATACATTATACTATATCATAAGCAATACAATGCTTTGAAGACTGAACTTACTATTAGAAAAAGACGGATAACTTTGAAGAAGGTGGTTAGTGTGACGAGCTATTCCAAGATCCAAAACAATACAGTTCCATATATATATTCGACGTAAACATTTAGATACACAGCAACATTCATAATCTTATTATATCCGCCGTTCACAATGTGATTGTGGTTTTCGTGTGTATATTTTATGTGACATAACTGTTTAAGAGGTTAAGAGGATATTTCAAATCAAACGAATGACACGTCGAAACAGGTTTTAAATTGCTTAAATTCAGTTAACTTGAATAATTTTAACTTAACTTAACGTACAATTTCGTTTTGTTAGCAGAATCCTGTACCAGAAGAAAGAGCGAGGAAGATCGTCGTTTTGGATTTTTCTTTGTCGTCGAAGATCGCGATTTGAGTGCAATGTTTAAAGTCTCGAGACGGGAAATGGACGATAATCACGCGAGTGCGTCTCGTTGCAACTTACGTTGTTCAGATTCGCTTGTAATCGACGAGACGGGGAAGTGAATCGAGTACATATACGGTATTCAAGTAAGAAACGGAGGACCAAAAAGAGGACAGTGTCATAACGCGTGTGAAATGGATGGTACGCCAAAGAAAATCGAAGCAGTGTTAATATATGGATGCCCATGGGTGGAATTTGGCCGAAATGTGCCAGCGCTACCATCACGCTGTACCAGCAGCCCAAAATTCTTCGCCAGCTAGGGATCCCTCAGCTGCCATCGTGCAAGGCTTGTCAACGGCTACGCACATTGAGCAGGCCAGCCCTTCTTATTCCCATTACACGTAAGTATTTTCTGCTTTTTAACTGCATTTTTCCGTTAGTAGCGAAATAAGTAGTAATAAGAAGCAAATAGTAACATACTGCCGGCTACATAAGTATGAGGACATCTACTCGTTAGATTTATTAGAAAAATTTAGCGAATATTAAGTATGTATAATTTTATCAGTGTTTTACGTCGCAAAATACGTACGTATATAACCGTTCATACGCATACCAGTTCATTTTCGATCAGTAATTTTAGGTAACTTTTCGTTTCTTGCATATTTAATTAAATGGTTAAATTTTATTTTAAAAAGTTTGTTTCAAACAAATTAAGGTAACACGTAGCGATAAAAACTATCGAGTGATATTCTAGGAACTTGGAAGAATTTTTATGTTGAATGACTTTTAATATTTAAGAATTTTTCATAATTTTCTAAGATACAAAAACTGAAAAAAAATGACGTCGGTAAAAATAAGGTTGCTTAGGGGGAGGGATAATAATACACGCGAAGGCAGATTTAAAAGTTCCCTAAATGACAATTGCAATAAGAAATAAAGCAACTTCTTATAAAATTTATAGGTGTTGATACGGATTATCCTCGTTATTGTTTAATTCTGTCGCATCCGTGAACGAGATAACTTACGTATTTTTCTTCGATCTCTACAACTGAATGTCGTTTCATGTAGAAGAAGAATCGCGATCTGTCTCTAAAATCTACGGACAAAATAAATCATGTCTTTTTTCATTAACCATTCATAGATTAGTAAAGAGTTTAGAGTAATCTAAATGAAAAGAAGCTAAACAGCGACTAAATTGAACGTTACTGGAATACGCGACATTGGAATTTGTATTATATTTTCGCCTTCTATAAAACCGTACAAGTCATAAATTCGTAAAACACGAAAAATGACCGATCCGTCGCATACGAAATGATTAAATCCACGAAATTTCACGAATGAATACCACCCGTAAAACACTATTTCGTACACCATCGAATCCCAAGAAGATGCTTGAAAACGAAGGAAAGAGGGGAAGAAAAAGACGAAAGTAAGCAATCAAAGACTGTAACTATAAAACGGGAAAAATCAATCAATCAACGGGAGGAGCGTAATTTTTCGCCCCTTTCATTGATCCGAAATTACAACGTGGTGGTGGATAGAGGGACTCGCGAAAAATGGCGGCGTTTCGGCGTTTTCGCACGTGCCTCGACCACGTAGTCATCTTATCGCAGCCACGGGACGTTCTCAATTGTATTATATATATTAATAACGATACAGCGAATTAGGGATAAGTATACGATTCCGCGGTCAGGCCTCGGTAATCCTGTTATTAGCGCGGCGATTAGGGGAAGATGATCCTCAGGCAAATTGCAGGGGCGTATACCGCGGTGTTTGGTTAACGTAATCGCCAATCACTATCGTTGATCCTCTCTTGCGAGAGACAGAGAAAACAGAGGAGAAAGACCGGTGGAGAGGAAGGGAGAGACAAGGTAAAGGATCGACGAGAGGAACAGGGTCGATGCGTCGGTGGGTACGAACCCCCTGGGGACCCCACGGCATTTCCCTTCTTCGAGAATTTTCTCGTTTACATGGAACCTCGAAGCGAGCCAACTCGAGATCTCGTTCGTGTCCCGCAGACATTCGTGCCGTGAGTCGATTAAATTGCAGTTTACGCTCGGATTCAATATTTCACTGTTATTACGTGGAATTGGCGTAACCAAACGGCAGAAAAGTCTCTTCTTTAAACAGTCCGAGATTATTAGGTTGACCATGTCCGAGGAATTTTCTATTCCGTTCGGCCGTGATACGACGGGCAATTTATGCGCACAGACTAGAATGTTGGTATTTCTCTATCCTCTGGTATTTTATCGGTTGACGTATCGGCGCGATTTTTGCTTTCTCTGTTAACAAATTACTTCTTCCTTTGAGATTTCTTGCTTTCACGATACCACATCACGCAGTTATCAAAGTTGAGGCTTTGAGCGTAAACGTTCTTTTGCGAAAAGCATCCTAATATTTCGCAATGTTGCAGCCATTGATATCAGAGTATCATTCGGCTCCCGACGAGTTCTTATTCGTTTCAACAGAATATTTCAAGCTTATACTTGTGATAGCTTTTTGATAAGAAGCTATGCTCTCTTTCTTGTTATTAGTTCGTTGAGATCATTGCATTAACCGTTTCTATGGAATTTTTTATTTGGTCCTCTCCATGATACGACAAATAATTTATCGAGCCTAGAATGTTGCTATTTCTGTACTGTAATACTTGTAATGTTGGTGTTTCGTTTTGGTTTCTCTGTTGACAAATTAGGTCTTTCACGACCTGATACCACATATATACGTATACAAGTTGAGGTTTGTATGAATGTAAGTATTGTTTTGGAAAAAGATATTTTAGAGTTATTGATATTACCGTGTCGCGTACGATGAATATTTGTTTTGCTTTTCTTGCAAGTTGGTATATGCTATGATTGTCGAGGAAAGTATATAAAGATGCAAAAACGTGCAGAATATTCGTGCTATATGTATACCACTTCTTAATTCAAAAACACGATGTTCCTCCACTAAATGTTCAATCTTATTGAGTACTAAGACTGTCAAAAGAAGATTCAAATAATTACAGCTCTAGGACTTTTAGACATCACGCACAGTGGCTGACATACTTGTAGAAACTTTTTGTGAATATATTATGTGTGCTCAGCAAAACATTTTGAAATTTCATTACTTCCATTACCACATTATCCACTGTTTTATGCTCATTATTACCATATGATAATATTGGTAAAATTTGATATGCACAAGAAGCTATAAGATATTTAGTGCAAATATATTTTTTCCAGAGATCACAAACATATTTAATCAGACAACTATAATGTCGTAAATAACTTCAGGTTGAGTTCAAATCTTAAAGTAAACATCTTGTAACTTCCATATACTTCAGATTGATTACATACAATGCATATACGTACAATGTCCTTGTATAAATAACTTGAAGACATATACTAAAAGGAAAAAAGGCTTAAATATACCTCTTACCTACAAAAGAACCTAGTCCGATTAGCATTATCAGGTAGAATTGGATAGACGGTAAACGTCAAGAGTATTACATATTTCATTAACAACAATTTAAATTGCAAACTGTGCAGTAGACGCGAAATGGAGACATTGGAACATATTCTAATCAAGTGTGCTCAATATAGATCTTAATGTGGACTAGCATTATCCTTAAAAAATATGGAGATTCCAAGTATTTATCTCGCTCCAAGAGAAAAGCTAATAGAAGATACATGCGTAAAATTATGCATGAGATTAAGATCCCTCTACTTAGGAGAATGAATAGGAAAACAAGTCAGACGCTGTAATAGAAACAAGGTAAAGAAAATTAATCTGCCGAGCAGTAACAAACCACAATCTTTACGAAACAGTTGATCTATTGCATAAAATTAAAACACGATTTGTATTATCGTACACGCGTACACTTATATGTGTATATATACAGGGTGGTTGGTAACTGGTGGTACAAGCGGAAAGGGGGTGATTCTATGCGAAAAAAGAAGTCAAAAATATAGAATAACATCTTTTTTTTTAATTTTTCCATCGAGACAACGATCTACAGTGAGATCCGTTATAACGTACCGCACGTGTACCGAGTGAAAATTCAAAGTCGATTTTCTCGAAAACAAAGCCTCAAACGAAAAATTTTTATTCTATATTTTCGACTTCTTTTTTCGCGTAGAATCATCCCCTTTCCGCTTGTACCACCAGTTACCGACCACCCTGTATGTATATATATATTCTGTTGCGCGGAAGTCTCATACAATAAATAAATATTATTACATACCACTATCACTACTACTACTACTGCTTCAGATTGGTTTTAAATTTCGCCAATATGACAATGCTAAAGGTGTCCTTTTACACGGTATTAAAGAAATTTCAGAATGTTGTATATAGTAAATGTTGAAATATTTTTGTGAATCGCTTGCTTTTAGCGAAACGAACAAACGCGTGTTAGTGGAAGAAAGTAGCCGGTGGAACGGAAGAAAAACGAAAATAAAACGGTTCCGAGATCGACTTCTCAACTGTTGTCATTTCCTGGCGACGAAAATCATCTTCATTAAAATTGTTCCGGTCGGTTCCATCCGTTGCTCGCGCGGCCGTCGCATGGATCGCGAACCATGTCACGATATTCAGTCACATGTCCCGGCGAGTAACTCTCGTAGCCTAGATTCAAAGTGTCAAGGAGTGATGTATATTTTCAACGTGTCGTCTCTTCCACACTCGACGCGTCTCAGCGAACATCCACCGCCTTTTTCTTCGAAATGTCGTTCGTATGGCGCTTACGCGATCAGTGACAAGCCAATTGGCTCGATACACACACACACACATCAGTTGGAAGATTTTCTTCGTTTCGCTATCTATATATTTTCATTTGCAATCACGCGATATTTTAGATCAATTGCGATCACGAGTTTGTGTCACGAGTTTGACAGTAGAATCGTTTCGATTTTCTCCTTTAACGATCAAACTTTTAATGACAAATGAAATGTGGCGAGTTGAGCCGTTTAAGAAAAAGCTTCCTTTTACATTCGTTTGATCTCGTTCGTCGTTGAAAGTCATAAACGATAAAACAGGTGAAACATAATAATGTGGAAACGTGCACGAAATACGAAGTTTGATTATGTTATAATACTTTTTCCGTGCAACGTAATTTTTTATGCAATGCACTTGTTGCAACGACATGTTCTACGCGAACATCGTAAGGATTATTATTTATAGGATCGAAGCGTCGATGATATATTGTCTACGCTAATGGAATCTCCAAACAAGCAATTACAGATAGAATAGAAGAAAATTACATAATATTCTCGAGTTTATATATATACTCGTATGTAAAATTATAATACTTAGGATCACAGATCGAGGAAATTGAACACTCTGACTAACTGCAACTTCCTTAATTAACTATCTAGTTATTATCATTTTTATTACTTTACGTAAGAGACATATTTTTCCTCCAAGCATTACACATCAACGTAATTGTACAAGAAACAAATTTATAAAATAAACGAATCCAGTGCTCAAAACGTTTTCCCCGATACATATTTCTTGTTCCTCTCGAATTTCTGTTAAATTTTATATAATTTCATAATGACACGCACAATTTCCTATCTCCAATAAATTCCTGACAACCGTTTAATGCTCGAAATCTATGAAATTGCTGTCAAACTTCTGTTAAATTCTACCTGCATTCAATTTCCTCTTTTCAATAAATTCAAGTTTTTCCCGTTGCCTGTTCGAAATTTCTTTGCAAACTGCTTAAAGATGAAAATCGACGAGCAATTTCTCGACAGCTGGCGGTGGAAAAAACGGCAAGATTTCCATCGATCCCCGAAGGTCGACAACCTATCGTCGAAGCAACGAGGCCGATTCGCAAACATCAATTATATCGACGAAACGTCAATAATTCCATGAACGATAAACTACGCGATGCGTGCCGCTTTTTCTCGGTATCAATGTCGCGTCGGGATTCACGAAGCTTCTCGGTGCGTCGCGATCGAACAATACCTGGACTTCCCCCGAATTTCAAACGGGCAACAACAGCTTTCGATCGATCGGCAAACGAAGGTAAAATAATAAGCGAGAGAGCCGGCCGCGATGACAAGACGCGACTCGCGGACTATCCGTCTGCGTCAGATTGCGCCCGTAATTTTTGCGATCACGATGACTCAGATCGGTGACTTGACAACTGGTCGGTTACTACGTATTAATTACGGATAAAAATCAATTACGGTAATTTCGAGGGAATCGCCTCCTTTCAGCGGCGAGCCGCGTTCCTTGAGCGACGTTTCCGTGAATCGCAATTCCACCTCAGGTTCTCTCTGTCCTTTCGTTCCCATTACGTGTTTTAATTGCAGAGATTTTTCTTTGGTTCTGGAGATCCATTCGGAAAGATTTTACTTTGTGTATCTTGGTACAGTGATTGACGAATAAAGCTTGAAAGATTATTTTATCGTAATTTTATAGTAATTTTAGAGAACTGAATTATATCTTTTTCTAGAGCGACGAATAGAAGTAATGTATATGCTAAGTTAGATGGTTGTTATTAATATGACGAGAAGTACGAGGTACTTGAGAAGTAATACAAGTAATACGTTTTTAAATAACTATGCAAACGCGTATTAAAAAGATCTCTTTATTTCTTTATTTATAACTTCGGTTATTTTTCAATACCATCAACATTCCTACTTAAACGCTTATCGTAACCTTACACAAGTTTTCGTACGTATCTATCCTTGTCACACACTTCCGCCGCGAGTCCACATATCGTTTCACGTCGTTCTTCAAATCATCGTTTCTTGCGTTATCCGCTCGAAAACTCTTTAAATTTTGCAAGAAAATGGAAATCAGGCTCGTTTCGTGAATTTATCATTTTTTCATTGCCCGTATTTAATTGCTGCACCCATCATCTTACAAATTCATAGCTTCATTACTGGAAAACTGCTATAAGTCGAAGGTAAATTCTTCTTGGAACAATGATTTCAGCATTCAAGAAGCGTAAAAGTACGGGAGATCGCACTTCGTCATCGCTGAGGTTTTCACTTCGTATAGTTGTTTTGAACGTATGGACAATTAATTATTAACGTGACAAGATTAATTATTAAAGTACAAAATTTTGTATGATTTATGTCAACGTATGAATTAAGCTAAGTGACCTTCTTTCAAGCACATCCTATCGATTTATATCCTTCTATACATGATCGAATATTACTTTGTGAACGAGTCTCGTATCTAGTACACGGTTACTAACACTCATATGCAAATTTATACTTTCTTCCAACCACAACTGTATCTGCCTGTGTATGTGTGTGTGAATATTTCATTTGATAAACTTCTTGTTGAAGTAATTTATACGTGTAGTAGATCATCTTGAAGGAAGTTAAGTGGTTCTTGGAAATGACATAAGGAGGGAATAGTTTAGTATACTTTATTTTTCGTCAAATATTTTAATCGATGTTAAAGGAACGTGTCAATACAATAGGTATTAGTAGGCAGAAGATGGACAAATAAATTATTTGTACCTGTTCGTGTTTCCTAACGAGGTCCTGTTTCAGTATGTTCGTTTCTCTATTCTTACAGTTCTAACTTTGAGATGATATATTTTGTTAATTAAGATAAATCAAGATAACATTTTAAACATATTGTAATATTTCAATATATAAAAGTTAAAACAAACATAACAAGATACATGTCAATACGTTCTATATCCTCTGTATATCTCATTCTTACGTTACATAATTTCTCACATCTTTGTACGTTTAATGTAAATGTACTTATCTAACGTAAAACAATTTGAAGCCCTTTTTCTCGTTTGAGATTAGGTTCACCTTCCATTTCCTCGAGACAGATCATCATTTAATTGCAATAATATAGGCAATAATGCAAATTTGAACGAATTTTAAAAATGTAATGGTTCGTTGTAAAAGGACTATTAAAATTATTAAATGTCTAAATGTGAAAGTTATCTTTGGACTGTGTACTGTCTTAATTCCATCAGCTCCAAAAAAGCTGGAAATTTAAAACGAAGTAATTCTTGCACAAGAAATGAACATTTAGGAGCAAACTGTATTATATACGCTGTATACATGTAAATATGATGTATTTAAAGGTAACAAGGAATGACGAGACTGCAAGAAGTCTGCTCGTACGTGAAAGGTTAATTTATTTCAAACTTGCAACATTTATAGATAGTACGTAGAAGGTGGCTAACAAACCATGCAAAATTTCAGTCTGGCAGCTCGAACTTTAGCCCATAACAGAATTTCGCGTTTGCTGTACCGTAGCAAGAAATATGTAATAACTTCGACACATGGTAATTTCAAGGTGTAAAATTATTCGCCTATTAGCTTAATCGATAATGTTTGACATTAAACGCTTATTATTCAATTTTATGTTATTTTCGTTATCCGAGCATGTCGAAAACAGTATCGTGACGTGTCTGCACTTGTTTCGTGCAAGGTATATTAAGCACTTTACGCAACGAGATGATCTAAAACAGAAAAAGTCTATCAAAGGGTATAAAAATATAGACAAACTGTACAAAGAATTATCAAAAACACGCAAGTGGAAAATATAAAGGAAAACGTTATTTAAATTCGAAACGTTCGCTTATAACGATAAAAATCAAATTTTGGCACTTTGTCAGGAATCTAGCTTCAAAAATCGGCTTCTGGAAATTTCATGAAGTCGCGTTTAAACTTTAAACTCGCAGTCATAAGGAAAAGAACTATATTTTAAGATCATCAAAATTTTGAAAATCGATTCTTCAAATTAAACTTCAGAATCAATTTAAACGTCAGTTTTTAAAAACAACAGGATAACATGTTAATCGAATTTAAAAATATCAGTAGAAACGATAATTTCAAAGTGAAAAGACAAAACTTCGCACAACGAATCTTAATAATCGCTTCGATATTAAACGTATTTCGAGGTCATTCGGTGCGCGAAGAATCGCGGTGCGTTAAACAGAACTGAAACTTAACGTGTTACGCGAACGATGCGAGGTTAATCGTATTGTTACAAATATATATATTACTTGTGCGTGTATACAATAATTATGGCACAGGAGCCGCGGGGCCGCAAATGAGCGATTTGTATTAGCTGGCGTGGCGCGTTCGTGTGCACGGGTTTCGAGGGAATTTTAAAAGGCTGACGTTATCAGACACTGACAGTGATTTATTAAGGAATGAAAATTCACTTGTGGCCAAGGAAAATTGCCTTTGTCGAAAACAATGGAGGTGAGAGTTAACGAATTGAGGTGTTCGAAGTTCTCGGTCGGAAGCCGGATATTATTCCTCGCGAGACTGTCTTCTCTTTGACAAAATACGCACACGGACGAATCATGTTCCTGCATAATTTCCTTTTATTATAATTATTTAATTTCTTTCTTTTATGTCAGTGAGAAACGAAAGCATTGACAGCTGAATGGAATATCTCCTTGTACATTGATATAGCCTACACTTACGCTTTAATTAAATATTAATTAATTTTGTACAGTATTACGATATTAACATCGATGTAGGTTAAATTGAAAAGGATCTTCAATTTGCTGAAATCGTAGATCGAATAAATATTGCAAGTTCGATTTGATTACACCTACGTTTTTTTTAACAAATAAGGTCATTTGCAAAAACTTCTGACTGTAATTCTGTCTGTATCTTAATTGCTTCGAAATCAAAGTTCAAAACACAGGAGAAGATACCAAAGAAACTTAATCTCCTCAAAAATGTATTTATGAAGATAATTATTTGTTTCCAGTTAGTATATAAATAAATTGGTATACTTTATAAATATGAAATGAGACAAATAAAATTGAAAAATAATATACGAGTCCGACATTGCATCTTTGTATCTATCGAAATCACATTTGAAATCGTAAATTCACATATTATAACGTGCGGAACTCTTTTATAGACAGAGTCTTCCGCATACTCTTCAACGCGTTAATCCTTCAGCATTTTAAATGAATATATATGCGATAATAAATAATATTTATTTATCAATAGTATTTTTGTTCGCATAACACGCTCTTCAACCTAAAAGAACCACAAAGTAGCACAAATTTCTCTAACATTCTGAATAGATCGACTAAATTTAACTGTTTTTGTAAAGCGGCGGATAGAGGAAAGTTCAAAATACACTGTGAATTTTAGTAACTTCTGTACGAAAAATTGTTTACCACTTTGATAGCAGTCATGTATCCTACGCTATATATTATGTTTATTTTATTTTACTTTGTAAAATTATAGTATCTTTTCACATTTCTTATTTTATAAACTTTCTTCTGTCCGCCACTGTAAACTTATCGAATACGTTTGTACGTCACTATAAGTACATACATATGTATGCGCCAATATTCCAAAAACGAATCCAACTAATTTTAAACCCAAAAAGCAACTGCAATTGAGACGAGAATCTGCAGAAATAAATTGCAAAATTGGAAAGAAATCTAATAAAGTTATCTACGAGGCAACTAGTTATTTTTACCGAAATATTTGGATGGAACGAACAGCATGAGGTCGCCGAAGAGATGTCCGATCGCTGTTTCACCCGGTCACAGGAAGTCGCACGTAATGGCCGGTACGGTCTGAGGTCAGAAGAAAGGTATATAGGGTACAACAGCGACGACGTCCGTTCCGCAGCCTTAAGCCCGTAAAGGTTTCGGGGATGCGCTTTCTTCGTTCTCAAATCTGAAACGCGCCGGAGCGTTAGTAGTGCAGAGGTGAGCGGCTTGGGTCGTCACTTCCGCTTACCAAGCGAACCGCATTGGTCATTCGATTTAAAAGTTTAATCAGGGGCCTATAAAATTACGAGCTCCTCCGTTCGCGTCTCTACTATGTTCGATGGCTTTACGATTCCAAGCTTGCATACCTCGTACGCGCATACGTACGCACGATTTTACAAAAGAGAAGCGCGATTTTAATTCACTTTACCAGCTTTCTCATTTTTTTTAAATCTAAGATTTTTATTTTACGTCTTCCTTTTCACTTTCTTTATTGTAATTTCGTTTATCAGTTTACACGTTTAATGTGTTTACTGTGTACGCATCGGATCTATCGCGAGTTAACATGTAGTTTGACGATGTACACCATTGTACACTGGCGTTCATAAATATTCAAACTCTTTGGTTGGTTTGCGGTAACAACGGTGTATTTTGCTAAAATATTCAAATTAATGATTAGAACCGGTGCTTATCACCAACCACTTTGGTTGGTTTGCGGTAACAGTATATTTTATCAACACACGTATATCTACAAATTAATAGCTAAAATAGAGCAGTGCTTATTACCTTTTAATGCAGTTAGCACTGTTGGCAGCTGTACATTTAAATTATGTGTATATAAATTACGTGTATATTAAATGATGTGGTGACTGTGGATCCTCCTTCTTTTGCAATTAAGTACACGAGTTGTCGACGTGCCTGCTGGTTTTAGATATTACTACTGGAAATAATGTCAGTAGCTGTTTGTCGATTTATGAGAATCTTGTTTCTCTGGTCTATAGTTTAGAAATCGCATAGCCTCGCGATAAAGAGCTTTTCAAATAATAGAATAGATGGCTTTTGGAAGTTTTAGTTTGTTTGTTTTAATAGGCTGATCAGGGATTTTGAGAATTAAGGAATCTTTCACTGATTTCGGAAAATAGTCTTTCAACATTTTTCTCTTTCTTTGAACGCGAAGCGATGAATACGAGGATCGTGCGAACATACTGATCTTGTCACGTTGTTATCACGAATTTGTTGGTGCTAATGAATGTTATAGTTTCGGTGTAAGTCGTGATAAAAGTTGAATCTACCGAATCTTGCTTGTTCGTCACTTATCTCGTTGAATTCATCTTGGCGGAACATGGAATACTATACGTAAACGCAAAATACGATATTTTGTTAGATTATCGTCAGAATCTTGATAATACTGTGAAAATTTTCAACGTTAATCTATATCAGAATCTTGAGATTAATTTAGCTTTTTTTTTAAACCGAATAAACATATGACATCACTTTGTAATTCTAAGTATTTGCGAACTTATTGCAAGTGTTTACTGACCTTTATGTACATAGAATTGCCTGTTACCACTCACTAAGATGTCCAGTTTTTAATTGATAACTAATTGATCCGTGATACAAGCATTTGATGCCAATGTTATCCATTTGTTGTCAATGTTATTACTTTTTTATTTAGTCTGCAAATGTGTAATAATTATGTATACAAAATATAGCTTAAACGTTACAAACGCTCTAACATTGCCAACTTTAGCAAGAAAACCTAACACAATGGACTTTCCTACTTTCCCAAATTTTTTCAGGGTACAATCATTTATTGTATATCCTCGAACGTCATGCGACTTCATTTAAATTTATCGTTGTTAAATGCTATTTCATAAATTTTATTCAATTGTTTACACAGTCTGCGAATTCGGAGAAAGATTGGCGATTTGAAAGATCGATAACCGCAAGGCTAAGCAACAAGTTCGGCCAGTTTATACGTGAAATTCATTGAAATATCTCGATGAAAAATCCTGCGAAAAAAATATTGTCGTATCATGGAAATCATCGAACCCATAAACCGTAAACAATAGATGAGAAGAGTGGCAAACAAACGTATATTACGTATCTACGTCGGCCGGTATGCGCTTAGCTGCTGTGATCGCCGTGGCTCGGCGCGTTCGAGGCCGGTGCGCGCCGTTGCGTCGAGTAATGCAAGGGTGTGTTCGGTCGTCGCGATTATTTGAATAAAATGCGCCACTACGTCAGCCGTCAGGCGTCCGCGACTCGAAAGCTTTCTCTACTTCTCCGCGACCCGATAGGGGGGAATAATTTACTCCGGAGGAACAACAAGTGTGTCGTTGACGGAGGCCTCGTTCCTCTCGTCTCTCTTTCTCTTTATCTCTCGGCTAACCACACGAGCTTCACTCCCCGTGTCCGTGCCGGTGCTGCGTACCGAACCGTGC
>NT_176546.1:59603-77719 GCF_000188095.3 Bombus impatiens | reverse complement strand
TGCGTACCGAACCGTGCACACACGGGTTTTCTCTGTTTCGCCGAGATTCATGAGCCTCGACGGACGTGCCGATTTAGAGGATCGTTCGTTCCTTCGTACGTTCGTGTGTCCTTTGTCTCGTGCGCCACGCTGCCGCACTTTCTGGCCGCCTTTTGCTCGACTTTTGCGCCCGGACAAATATCTGGCTCGACCGGCGTGGCTCGTAATTCCTCCGGGTGACATACTGGTCAGAAAAGAAGTTTGTTGGATATATAATTACGCTCGAAGGGAAGAGTTCTGTCGAGTAAGTATCGGTAAGGTTAGAGAAACTTTAGTAGCTCGAACGTGAAGCTTTATGGTTTATGGTTAAGTTTACGAAGGAAAGATTTCTGTCGTGTAAGTATCGGTAAAGTTAGAGGAACTTCGGTAGGTTTAAGGTGAAGCTTCAAGGATTCTGATCAAATTATTAGAATCGTGGAATACTTTTAAGAAGAAAATTTTCTTTGGGCATAGTTCTTTGGCTCTGTAATTACGCTCGAAGAAAAGATCTCTGGCGAGTAGATAAGGTTAAAGTAACTTTATTAGATTGAAGATGAAGGCTTATGGTTTATGGATGAGTTCGTGGTTAGTAGAATGGAGGAATATTTTGTAAGAAGGAAATTTTGTTTGCAGAAAGTTATTTGGATTTACAATTACGGTAGAAGGAAGTATTTCGTCCGTTAAGTCGTTTTGTCGTGTGAGTATCTGTTCGATGAAACTGGATAAACTCTATCTGTATATTAGGTCGAAGGTGAAGCTCTAAGGATTATGACTTACTTCGTGGTTAGGAGAATCGGGAAAGATTTTTGAGAAGAAAAGTTTTCGTCGCGTTGGTATTAGCTGGATGATCTTTAGTAAATTAAGTTTAGTAGATTAAGTTAGATTAGTTTAGAAGATTAAGAGCGTAATATTTAAATTCAGCGCCGATGGGATGGATGGACTATTTCCTAAAAAGGACAAGTTTTCGTCAAATTAATATCGGTTGGTTCGGTTAATTCAACCTCGATAGATAGTAAGTGAAGATTCAGATTTGGAATTGGTAGAGTAGAAGGATTGTTTAAAAAAGAAATTATTTTCGAATAAGATGAGTTAGTGTAACCTTCAGCATATTGATGGTCTAGGTCCAAGGTCGTTAAAGGTAAAGAATTACGTCGAACTTCGACAGTGGGGGCAGTCTCATGGATAAGAAAATAAAAAGGAAGACTTTAATGATAAAGACGCGTGAGAAGCGACTGATACTGCTTATTGATATCGTAGAACTTCAGACATTTATCTTGCTTACGAATTAGTCGCATAGAGAAGTTTTTGTTCCACAATTCTTCTACACTCTTCGTGACACGTTTTAAAGACATAATCTTCATCTAATCAAAGCATCTACAACAAGCGAAACCAAACATCTGCAAATGCAACGTTAACATACAGATTTTAGGAATAGATTCCCCTAAATGTCTATTAGCAAGTTCAATCCTCTAATAATAGGTATAATACACAATTGTTCAATACAATTACATACAGTCATTAATTCCATTTTATCTCGTTTCGACACCTGTTTCATCGCACGCGCTCTAACAATGCAACGATCTGACACACAAAGAATTCATAGACCATTATAAACGCGAGGAGCTGCTGAACTATTTGTTTCTTGTCGGCCGACAAGAGGAATCGCCGAGGTATTTAATCAAGAAACTTCATTCAGACGAAATCTCGTGTCAGCCCAGCGAAAGCTGGTATTTGCAATTTAAAAGAACGAAAGTCGTCTGCATATTATAATCACCATTAAAATGTGCGATTCACGTTTACACGGAGGCCTTCGACGACACCGACAGGATTAATATTTCCGATACGACACAGGCTCATTGCATTTGCAGTTGGAAACTGCTTCCTCTACTCTTGGTACAATCACCCTATATGAATCATTAAAGAAACAATGCTGAAGGCAGTGGCGTATCTATCATATGCGTGGGTGGTGCAGCTGCACCGACGCGGCTTGAACCTGAGGAATCTTGACCGTGAGTTTTTGCAGTTTTTCGTTGCTGGCGTACGTCCTACTTGAAATTCAACCTTCTTTTTTACAAGTCTTGGTAACACTTTTAATTATGGCCTTGCTGTATTGTTGCGGTGCTTCTACGTCACTTTCTTTCTTTCTGCAGTAAAATTATTATGTGTACCAGTATTCCCTTCAACTGTGGAATCTTGAACGAATTTCGAAGCTTTCTGTAATTAGATATTTCTCTTTTGTATCATTAATGATGTCGTTATAAATTCTTTCGTTATAAATACGTCGTTTTTCAATTAATCACGAAACGGTCCGTGAATTTTTTGTATTCTAATTTATAATTACGACGAAGAGGATTTTTAATGCTTTAATTCTACTGCTTTCCTTGTATCATTTTTGACCGAGTCGATAGAAAATTGTTTAAACTCGAAAGAAATACGAAAGGATCGCTATTGCGATTGTTATATGTGAAAAGAAGTCAAGGATAACAGTAGGGTTAAGAAAAACTTTCTACGAAATATTTGTATCGAACTTTGCAAATTGCTTATCGAGAGAAAAACATGGTTGGATCGAAAATAATGCAAGAAATTATATATACTATATACCTATATATACAAGGAAACCTCGTCCATGTCTCTTGGAATTTTTCTAAGTTTTCGTGCCTGAAGTATCTGGAATCGCCTCTGTTTCGAACATTACGAATAAAGCTAAAAGTTTACATAAATAGTCGTACATAGTTATATCATATAGAAAATACATAAAAACGAATGACTTTATTATCACGGATTTAATAGTTACACCTTGCGTTTGTGATATACGAGGCACTTTGGCAGCTTTGAAATTCAACCGTGGGAAATAAATTTTATTTAGATATTAAACATCTGTTCAGTGGATATTGAGACAAGAATCGTGTAGGTAGTGTAGGCTTACTTTAATCGTATAGAAATGTAGCGTAATTTTAGCATGTTATTTATGTCTTTTAACTAGCTGTTGAAGAAGGAAACAATTTACACAATCAAAGGCGAAATATATTCATCATTGAGCAATAATGTATTCTTTTTTACGCATCGTTCTTTCGTCAGATTTGTATGGCTACCGAGGAGAAATCCCGTTGCACATATTTTTATAAATCATACCAAGAAAAGAAACATAATTAAACAGGAGAAGAATAAATAAGGTTTAGAATAGATATTCTACATTTTCATCGTAAAATTATGTGTACTACAAACGAAGATTAAAGAAAGAAAAAGACAGAAGAGTCATTTATTATCATTCTCATATCATTAAAACTTCTTCTTATTTGCTTTTTTAATTAGAAGAATATTTCTGCCATCCTGTCGAACATTTCAAAAATGTTTTTTCCAACATTAGTCGTACTGTTTCTTACATAACTTCGTGGATTTATTACCCATTTTTAAAAGGCTTATATCTTTACACTTAGCAGGTTCACTGTTCACTGTTCACCTTTGCGACGCTGTTCAACACATTGTTTCACCTTGGCCATAAAAATATCCAACCAAAATATAAAAACAAAGATACAACTGTTCAGTCACCAAAGTGACATCGTGATAAAGGAATCGACGAAATTGTCGAATCCGTGTCATGAACTTCAAAATTTCTTTCTTCGGAAAAGAAAAAATGACTGAAAATAAGAGAACAAGGAGAAAGATACGAATAGAGTGAAAATAAGACCTCGGTCGTTGACTTGGCGTCCCACGCCAAAACGACCCCTCTCCGGGACATCGATCGTTGGTCTGGTTGCGACGCGTTATTAAACGACACCTCGTATCGATCTCGTTTATCGATGCTATATGGCTCAGTCCGTTCGGAACAGTAGCTGCGGCGTGGCGCGCGTTTCGAGCAGAATCAGCCGGGGAAGCGTGTGCCGTGGCCAAGAGGAATACTAGCAAAAACCGTCTCTACTAGCCGGCGAACTTTATTGAATGAAAATGCCGCTACGTTTTTGCCCCCGTCTCAGCATCTCTCGCGGACCGAATGAAACAATGGCCATTATGTGGAACACTCGCGTGTCCATATACATATATGCATGCGCTCGCGTATGTATTACGTGTTTTTTTAAATTTATACACAGATGCGAACACATCTAAACACGCATAAGGGACAAACACCGCGCATGTACACGCAACTTTAGCGTATCGTATTGTATAAATGAACGAATGTCTATTAATACGTATTTATATGTATATATACATACCTATATACAGTCGGGGGCAGAAATAAGTGGACAGGTAGTGGAAGTGATTATCGATGAAGTTTAATCGAATTAGTAATAACGTTATATATTTAGTTTATATTTATTATACAGCCTTATAGTACGTAGATTAATTAGTAGCGAGTAGCACTCGATAGAACAATTTTTGTAGTCATAGATACGATCAGATTTTCGTTGTCTATAAAACTGCTTGCTTTTCTCCACTTTCTATCTTCCGCTTTACGTCTTATTGTATTAAAAACGTAAGATATTAGAATTGCAAAAAGATATATTGTTATATAGTGAAGAAAATTCCGCTAAAAACGAAATTGTGCATTTTTCAATCAGTTAGGTGATACAAAAATTGTATCGAAGAGGAGGGAATCCATCATTTCTTAGAATATTCTTCAGCGATCTAACATGTATATTCTAGCCATTGCTTTAGCTAAAAACCAAGCAAAAGGACATTTTTCAATTTGTTTCGTCCTGAGAGGTAGGAATCGTAGAAATCCTGTCGCATGGAACATATTAAAGAGTGAATATTTACATTTCCGCCTGGACAAACCGTGTACAAGGAAACTTCATTGATACCTATTTCTACTACCAATCTACTTATTTCAGTCGCCGACTGTATATAAATGTAGGCACGGCACGGAGACAGCTGTTGCTACTATTATATCCAGCGCGGTCGCATTATGCCTTAAGGACAATCGTGGGAATTCCATTAAGTGGCCTTGAATGGTTCATTCATGTCGATCAACTCTTTTCCTAACGGGGTTGACAGATCAATCGGGCTGCACGGGCACGAGCAACCGATTCACCGGGCATTTCTCTTACCGCAGCGAGTTGCTCTTCAGCCTCGTGGACGGCCACGACGACGAAACAGAGACGCCAAAGTCAATTACCTCGCGTATATACGAATGCCGGCGTGTACGAATCGATCTCTTGTTTTCTTGGCCGACGAGGCGACCGCGCTCTCGTTTGCCCCCGGTATCGAACGGATCGAGAATGGTATTCCAACCGCGTCGTGCGGAACTCGTCCTTGTCTTCGCCCCCTATCCACGGACGAGAGACGGACGCGCCGGACAATCGGAATAATTGACTTTTGCTTTTAATCGGAATATGTATTCCGCGGAGTCAGTTCCAAACACGGCTACTTTATATCGCGTGACAAAGCCAGGATGAAAAAGCTGAACAGTCGGCGTGCGACGCACGATTTGTGATTCGATTATGAGCATGGCTTTTGGCGCGGACAAATTTGTCGGCGTTTCGTCAGGTTTTTTAGCGCGGGAACGAAGAAACATGATGGATCGAATGTGACTTTGGCGATTGTTAAGCGAGTTTTATAGTCGTCTTCCGTATCTTCGCATGTCTTTTACGAATGATTAATATGTGATACGATGTTGGATATTGGCTATTAGATTGGCTAATATTTATCGATTTTCGTCTTTTCTTATTCTCGGTTCTTTCGATTTGCACACATTAATGGTTATCGTCTGCGTGTACTTGGATGTTTTCTGGTATGGAATTAGGAAGATGAATGGAAAAATTCAATCTATACAGTTTCCAGCGAAAGGTAAAATGTGAATTGTAGAGAATCGGTGGTGTTCCCTTTTGGCCTCTCGGCACAATTTTTCTTTCACTTTTTCTTCGTTTTTTTGGTTTCTTCTTACATTTACATTTTGTTCTCTGTATGCTTTCATACGACATATGAAGAGCACACACCAGAACATGAATAAGTTTACTATTTTTCTAGCTTTCACATCGCTCGATGATTAAAAAGGAGTATTTTAATATGAAATAATCGGGGACGATAGATACGCATAATTAATATTATAATTAATGTAAATTAGATTAAATGTCGAAGAAGCTGGCCAAGATGCATATTTAATCGCAAAATCAAATGGAAAGACAATTTCTATATGGAATTGGTTGACTCTTTTTTTAAAAACAACGAGAAGTATGACTTGTGCTTTTCACACTGTGGACTTCGTATCTTTTCCTTCCGTCAGTCGTTTTTATCTTCGTTCTTACCTTTTCCCTTGAGTTACTTTACTTTTTTGTTCCATGTATTTCTTCTGTTCTTTGGAACGCACCGCGGTGCATTTAATCAAATTTAGTTATCGCGGCAAAAGAGTTTAGAGGTAGAGATCGAAGAAGGTAATTGGTACAATGTTTAATGAGGAGAGATGCCCGTGGAAAAGATCGGTCGCATTGTTTACCGATAAAGAAAGCCGAGTGAATATTCCTCATTCAGATTGGCGCTGCTTTTGATCCCAAGTTGAGATGGACTCGCGTTTTCTGGAATGAAGTTTTAATTACCGCTTCCTTTGCACTTGTACTCGTTTCTTCCTGGGTCAACACTTCAATTATAATTTAATGACGTGAGAAGTATTATTAATTCATCGAAATTAACAAGAAATTCGAATCTACAGCGCGGTAGCAGGTGCTTCTACAAGGCGTATTATAAGTAGCTGCGATTGCTTTTCTTATTTATTTCTAATACATTATGCTCATTACTGTTTTATTATTAATACGATATATTAGCTATTAATTCTTTTATATAGCGTTCTATACGCATAATTGATTCTAAGTTTAAAGTCTCGCATTATACCGTACCGGTTAATCACTGTGCAAATAGAATTCGAAAAGCTAACTGTCGAGTCTAGTGAAAGAAACGAAATTATTCCGTAAACCGTAAGTTATAAACTATATTGAAGAAAGAAATTAGAGAAATATATTCTACATCGAAGATTCTGTTTGATATGCCTTTATATTTACAGCTTGCAAATACGTCGAATTAATATTTTCAGTTACTATTGTTGATTTATCTCTTCTGCAAAATTCATAAATTCTCTTGATCGAAACTTTATCATTTTGTCAATCTTTCTCACATTTGTATCTGTAGGAAAAATTTAGAAATGAAAATGCCAGTTGACAATAGTAGTTTTGCCAAGTACGAAATATTAAAAGAATAGATCAAAAATGGTAATAATAAAAACGATAGAACTTAACCGAACTGAAACGATTTAATAGTTAATAGAAAATAATCTAGATATTTATGCATTTATGTAGAATTTATATGTACAAAAAAAATATATATACATACAAAGGTAGATAAAAAAAATCAAAATCTATACGACGTCGCATCACTCGACCGCGCCGAGTTTTACACGGTCCATAAAAGAAGTTTATCGATATAAAATAATTCCCGGTCGCTTTCAACATCGAGATTTATCGGAGAAAAGCAGCCTGTACACCGTGATGTGCATGTTCACATGACAAACAAGTCATTCGTTGAAGCGAAACGATACACGACCGCGTTATTTCATTGGTACTATTGCGCGCGAACTCGCACCGGATGCGTAGCGATTTTACCGTTAATCAAAAGCCGCCTGTGTATGTTATAAACGGTATTAATGATTAATAAATTCGCTTTTGGATTTATAGGATGCTGGATAATTATGACAGGGGTGAGGTGACACCACCACCGGTCAGCAGTTATGGCGGATCCCCTGGACTCTTGGCACTTCATTCCTCGCTTTATGCGACTCCTACGTCGAGGGCCTACGACATCGAGTCGAACATCGACGGCAACGACAGTTCCATGCCCATTGACACCCAAATCATTTCGGTACGTTTAGGTTCGGTCGATCCAGCACGGACAGGAGAGACCGTTCCTTTGGAAATAGGCTCGCATATTTTTCATTTACGGAACGCTGTTTCACCTCGAACGTGACACGCGCACACCTACGTTCTCACTATTTTATAGCGTTCCTCGGGTTAAGCCGGCTTCACACCACGGTTTATGGTTTGACGCATATGCTAACGTTATAACTGCCAAACTTTAATATTCCTCTAAATATATTACTTGTAAATGATACGTTCGTATATTCACAGCAGAAGTTTTAACGTGCACTTAAATATACTGTGTCTATGTACATACATGTATAATTAAGATTACAGTAGTATGATGGAAAAGAATGGATATACGTTTATGCTTGGTTTATGACACACCTTCGAAATCGTTAATTTTAATATATCTGAAAAAGTGGATTACAAAAAGTGTACACTATGCATATGCCATTGTGCATATACAGTACACGTGTACTTTAAATACACGTGACATAGAAATTTCTAAACATTCAGCATTATTCATTATTTCACTGAATATTAAATACGCGTCATTTAATGACGTATGAATGGCTCGCTAAATATTCGTGTACAGCTACCAATGTACGTAAGCGATGTGCGTTTATTAATTAAATAATGCTATATCGATATACATTACGATTTCGTAAAAGCATGACGCAGTTGAAGAAATTAGATTTTTCAGCAAGTCGGTTTGAAATAAATCGGTTCAAGTAAATAGTTAATTATTTCACCAGTTCGAGATAGGAAAATTTCTTTATTCTACAACGTACGTAATGTTCTTTGAGCCATGGCATTGTTCTTATTAAGGAATTATAACAAATATATTACTAGAACAATACCTACAGCTCTGTTTTTGAATTAAATTTGCAGATATTTCAAAATTGATATACTTTGAAACGTGTCGTTATCCCAGTAAATCAACGATATGTAATTGCGAGTGAAACAACGAATATTTGGCATTCGGAATACAAAGGACGTGTGGAGCTGGCTTTACTCGCAACTCGAAGAGAAATGATACGAAAAGGAAATAGTCTCGACCGTAACCATTCGGAATTGTTTTACCTGTTTTACTCAACCTGAAGTTATAAAAGATGATTTGTATCTATCTACATTTTGTTCGATTGATTTAAACGAAAAAATTCATATCAGTTACGGTTTTTAAAGAAATATTAAGAATTTATAATATACGTACGTCGTATATCGATTCGTACAACAATGTATTTCTTACAATAGGAGTTGCACAAAACTAAAGTCGATGGACTCCATCGGTATTAGTTATATACTTGATTTTTAAAGAGTTAAGCGGTAATCGTGTATTCTGATATTAGAATTAAGACATTTTCAGAAAATAGAGACTTTCGTTGAATATTCTTAAAATTCATATGCATCTCTTATTTATACTACGTTTCTCTTATTTTTCTGTCTTCTTATGGCGACCTAGCAATTGTAACACAGACATCATATGGTCTCACGAAGGCTCAATATTTATCACCGTATCCTACGTTCATTAAGTTATCAGCCGTTATTATCGCCCGGTTGCGTGCATTATTCATTTTCATTATATTACAATGCCGATTCTAACGAGAGTCTGGCAACCTTTGAACAACAGCTTTTACTCGGCAACAATACCAGGTACACCGCGTTCGAGTGGCGTTCATTAGCTGCCCGATTAATATCTCCCAGTAATTACGTATTAATGGAATCGGAAAATATCGAGCGCGACTTTCACCCGTTTTCGTTAATAAGCGCGTAATTATCGGGAAGAATCGATCCATGGATCATTTTCGTTGATTCTCTGACTGATTGCACGTTCAGATTGAAATCAGGAAATTGTGGACCTTAACTGAAGAATGGCAAAGAAAAGTTGGATTTAAAATTTGAAAGGTGGAATTTGTAAACAATAATTTGGAAATTGGCAACCTAGATGCCAACTACGAGCAAGAATCGAGTATCGATAGAATTATTAATTAATAGTCGGCGGATTTTTATGCACGTGCATCGAAATTTAAAATTGCAGATGTGCAAGATATATACATATGTAAAAATGTATAAAGTATTCAGAATAGCGTAATCATTGTAATTAGATTTGGGAAATTTAAAAATACACAGAATGCACATAATATTCATGTAAAATTATGCAAAGTATGAAAATCATAGTATTCGTTATAGTATTTGCTTAATAGATGAAACGAGTCTCTGTATGTATTTCCTTTTACCTTCCTCAGCTATATTTATAAAAATACGAATTTACGCAAATATCACAATTATAAAATAGTGCAATTAATATCGGTAATCGAGAATCGATGACTACCGATCCAAGATCGAGAATGAAAGACCACGAGTTGAAGGTTAAATGGTGAAGTTTAAAAAATACAAATCGAATATGAGAAATCGGAAATGGATTTTCAGATACCAGGAATGTTGAGCGGCCCAGTGCAACAGCGACTCGAGGACATGTCCTGGTTGGCTTCCGGTCCGTCGCTGGAGTATCAACAAGGCATCTCGTCGATTCCCGCGGGAGTGAAGATGTGCCATCCAGGCAGCACGGCCCAGAGAAGCCTGAAGGAGCAACGGATACGTCGCCCGATGAACGCGTTCATGGTCTGGGCAAAGGTCGAGCGCAAGAAATTGGCCGACGAGAATCCTGATCTCCACAACGCCGATCTCAGCAAGATGCTCGGTAAGTTCACGTTCGACGTTCGGAAAATTTTCTTCCGACTTCTTGCTTTCGAGACACGAAACTCGTCTTTTCCAGACAAATATTTCACGAATTGTATCTCACCGTGAATATATTTAAAACAAAAACATTACGAATAAGTAAAGTTTCAAGTGTTCAAAATTCTTCAAACAATTTCAAGTTTTGGCATTTATTTTATTGCTCATAATCGGACACATTTTATCGAATAATTTTATCGAAGGAAAAATATTACTCATTTAATTCTTGAATGTACGGTGTTGCCATTTGGGAACAAAGGTATCTATATTTTTCAATATAGAGACAAATGTTTTCGGATGGATTTACATTACTAAGGTATGAAGTATCAGCGTAAGCTGAATAGATAGGCCGTCTGTTTGCAAACTATGCCATTTTTTATTTTATTCTCTTATTATCTTTATAACCTGAGTATTTTAGCCATTAGTTTGTGTCTTTTTTATATATGTAACATTTAGTATTATGCTACGGTGTTTTAGAAATTGTGCTATACAACCAGTAAAATAACTAATTATTGCAATTTTTTAAATATCTAATTCACTTATATATTTTACATATGTTATAATTTCTTTTCGCAAGTGAAAGATATAAAAAACATTAAGCTAATTTTCCAAATTACTTTTCTATAATTTTCTATATGAAATAACAACAAAGTGTTTTTTTTATATTTGAAAATTCGCCCATTTAAAGCCTTTCGATATTTTAATAATTACTAGTTTTCTCTAAAGCTTCATCGGCACTCGTAGCATGTGGGCGCCAAGATATTCAAGTTTTCATTTTTAGCAAACGATTTCTCTTGTCTCTTTTTAATCACAAGAATAAAACTGTTTCGCGTAGGGAATCGTTAAAGACTCGATTGAATTCAACGAATCATTGGATATAATAATAAATCATTAAATTGGTATTAATTCGTTTGAGAACATTCTGAGACATATACAGAAAGAATTTAGAAAGGCGTTGCCTTTGTATCGAACGTTCCAATCCTTCCTGCATACCGCAATAAAGGCATAATTAATTACTTTCGAGATAACGGATCAAAGAGAAAAGTTGAAATCACAATCTCATATATTATACGCGTATAAACAAATAAATAAACAAATAAACTCGGACAGAAAGCCGATGATATTTCCATTGTTCGACTTGACGATCGAATGACGCTTAATAAAGTGGGTTAATGAATTATTAATAAAGCGAAGAAGCGCGTTCCGAATAAAGACAGAAGCGTCAACGAAGCTGTAGAAAAACCTTTTTCACTTGGAAAGGGGTCTTATTCCCAGACAGTTCTGGGAATAAGAAAGTCGGAAAAGTCTCTTCGTGTACCGCTGTTATTATTAATTTAATTACTCGTCACGTGTTCAACGTGAATGGTGGTACGAACTGGCAGAGAAAACGCAGGCAATAATCGCGAATTTTCTTTGTCACGAAACGTTTTCGTTTACTTCCGTTTATTTCATCAGAAGACACCTTCGTTTCAAATGAAAAATATATGTATATTACAAATCATTCAACGAAGAAATGCAAGATAATTACAAATTAGAAAAGATGTGAAAGTTCAATGAAAATATATTGTAAAATCACAAGTATACCAATTACAAATATATTGGTACTATGAAGGAAATTGATGTCGATTCGAATAGTTGTAGATATTTTTGAATATATCGTGAATATATCATAAATATGTTGTCTGTCTTATACAAACATTCTTAAATTTCATTACCACTGTTGTGAGACACGACTATCGTGATTATATTGGTATAATTTGAAACAAATATTAACGTGTACATAAAAGATCTTTACATTACATTTCGCAAACATCACGAAAGTGCTTAAACGTTATATTAATAAATTTCAATATTCTCAGTAGAACCATATCTAATTCTTAACGGTTTGTGTTATTCATCTTGCATGCTAATTTGTTATCGAATATATGTTTACAATGAATCTCGGAATTTCTATTTACATTTCCAGATTAGTTACGCCCTTTGCCAATATAATCATGATATGTCACTGCAGCGTTAAATGTGAAATCTTTTATGTAACGGATAATGTGTATGCAATAGTAGTTTTCATCTACTTTCGTGATTCACTATATATACATATGTATAGATCCACATTAGTGATCGATAGTTTTAATGTTAAACGTAAAACACTTTTTCCTTATTTTGTATCTCATACTTTTTCGTGGATACTATAATAACAAATAAATCTTAGATAACAATAAGCACGCGATAAATACATATTAACAAATTAAGTTGTAGTAGTAAAAAGTGTACTAACATCTAAAAACAATAATGAAATTGTAATAGCAACTGTAAGTTGGACAAAGATCGAGGTTCTACGTCTTTATTCATATTCCGGTGGCTGATTTAATTAAACATAGTGAAGGAACACGAGTTCGAGTCAAATCCTTGGGGTCGGCTATTTCCCTTGGTCGTAAGTACGCAGTTTTATGCCCATCGGAGAAAATTACAAAGATATCGAGTAGCGCAATTTAATACGTCGTAAATTCACCGTTGCGACTCGACGCATGCTCGCTTCCTTACGTAGGTGCCAACGTAGTGCATTAATATTAAAAGGCATATGCGCGATTGGAAGTCAAGAGGTTGTACCTTCCATCGTCGTCGCTATTTTTCGATTAAAGCTTCTCCTCGAAAACAAACGACACGTGTGTCTTGATGCTTTCCGCCAACAACTTGTTTAAAACTTGAATTACAAACGTGGAATGAATAATTTACCTTCGCTATCCGAGAATCTATAAAGCGTTAAGGTTGCTTTTACGCTGTTTGCTACAAAATGATTTCTATTGATTCTCCCTTCAATCGTTACTCGCGATGAATGTATAAAAGATACAACTTTTTTTTTAATCATCGCGATCCTTTTATATCAATAAGTAACGCACGTGTCTAGTAGAAAAGATAATTCATTTATTTTTGGTCATTTCTTTCTCGTGTTTTGATATAAAATTATATTTGTAATTTACTTGCTGACACTTGTTAATATAATATTCGCTGATAATAGATCTTTGGTAAAATCGTAGAAGAAACGCGTAATTTACATTCCCTCCATAGCGTAAGCCGTTGATAGGTGTTAATGTCACTTCACAGCTTAGAATTCAAAATCTTTTACAGTCGTGTATGTTTATTGACTTTAGTACAGACGTACAAATTGCACTTTTATGCATAAAGACTGTCTTGCACGGTTGCCTTAACATATTTATTTACGATATTTCATACGATTATTCTTTAGAAGCCTATTCAATATACAGTACGGTACAATATACGGAATACATTCGTCCGATCCGAGCTTGCAGTAAATTTTGATTGTCCCTTTTATTTAATCGATAACTCGGGTATAGATAAAGTCCGTCTTCTTGATGTCTCGCTGCCATAAACATGATTAATTTCGACATTCCACATTTTGCGCTATCAAACATTCGTAACAAATTATTATTGGTTACAAAAATATAAAAGAACAGCCGAGTCAGAGACAGTTGTCGAGGACAGCATTTTCATTATGAAGCAATTCATATGATCGAATATGGCTTGGACAATAAACGTTTAAAGCCCCGATGAAAGCTTTAGACCATGGTTACAGTGGATGCGTATTCAGACAAAGTGACATTCTGACGAATGAAACACCGCAAGACTACAATGCGTATACTCGTAAAAATCTACATACATATTTGATTACATTGACGTATTAAATTCATCGGAATATCAATTCTGAATACGCATCCAGCGTGACCATAGTTTCGCTCGAATCGCAGTCGCATCGTTCGAAATGCGCTGGTATCCGTACCGCGCCAAAACGTGGCGCGCCTAAAAGAGGGCCGGTGCTGATCGAGAGGGCTTGTCCCGGTACCCAGCAATCTGTCAGCGTCTGCGGCCGCGCGTTATATCGTGGGTAGGTACACCTTGAATTATCGGCAATTGGCATCCGCAACGTTACAGGCATTCGAACGAGCGTCGTGCAGAAAATTGTAAACTCCGCTCGTGTGTAAGCCACCTACCCGCGCCCGTTTCACCACGGCCATTCGCGCGTGTCTTCGTACGCGGCACACGCGTCTCCTCTTCTTCCACCCCTCCATCAACCGCTCCTTTTTCTTCGTCTCGATCCTCCATCCCTATCAATTTCTTCTGCCTCTTTATCTCTTTCTTCTCTCTTCGCCGTTACTCTCCCTCTTTCCCTCTTTTCTATCATTTCACGCGCGAGAGAAACGCGTAAATCAGCTGCATGTCGTGGCGCGCGCCAAGCTTATCTTTGTCGCGCGCGCGCGCGCCCGCAGAACCAAGGAAAACCCTGTGGTGGAGAGTCGGAGCCGATCGATCGATCGAACATTAGGCGCGCGATGTTATTGGCATGACGCGGCTTCGATTACTATGCGCGTCGAGTGTTTGCCGCCCCCACTTTTCCTCGTCTTTTTTTCCAGACATCCTACATATTCATGCGCGCGTGCTGTGTGTCGATCCGTCCGTCTGTCCGTCCATCCGTTAGCCCATCCGTACCCCAGCACGGAGCCGTGGTTTGCGCGAGCGAGCCTGTTTTATGTCCGAGTTATGCACGTGGACGCGCGTCCTCCTCCTCCTTTTGCTTCTTCTTCGTCGTCTTCTTCGTCTTCTTCTTCTTCGCCTCTTCTTCCTCATATTGTTGCTCCTTCTGGCCAAAGTGTGTGCGTACGTATTCCTCGAGGATACACGAGCGCACGCGTCCCGACGGGCGCACACCGGCTCACCTACCGCGGCCCTACGCCGTGTTTTCTTCTGTAGTTGGCGAGAAGCAGCCGATAGAGGGGCGCGTTCCTATGTACTCGCGTACACACACGTCCATCATGCATCTGTGTGGGCCTTATATCCGGTGGAACGCGTGCCCGCGCATCTTTATTAATCATTCCCTAACCGTTAACCCCTCTTTACCGCTCGTATGTCAACAGTGGAAATCGACGCGACCGCGCCGAGTCGCCTCGTTTCGAGATTCACCGATGGAATTTCAAGAAGTCGCTGACACCTCGTTCGCCAAGGATTATGTGCAGGGGGTTGGTGGACGGTAGCCACGTCACAGTCACGGGGTTACAGTTCAGAAGGTTTCTTTTGCTTGTTTCGTTAGAAGAATGATGGTTAGGTGAATTAAATAGCGCAGGAGAAAAATGTATCGATGAAAGGTGAATGTATTTGGTAGAACGTGGCGAAGTATTTGTTGAATTTTTGTAGATTTATTAGATTTTTGGGATTGCAGGTAGGATCGAGCGATTTCACAGTGAGGAACTTATATAATAAAGAGTAGGTATAGAATTATGGTGATGATACCATATGGTATGAAATTGTTAAACGATACTATGTACGACAAGATGCAATGTGTTATTACAAATTTCCTCTGAAATGTTACAAAATGATTGAATACGCGTAAACAAAAAGATAGGTACTATTACGAGAACAAGAATAAAACAAACGTGCAATTTTAACTTAAGGACAAAATCATTTCTATGACAGACATTTTTGGTAATCGAACTAACGTATCTTTGAACGAGCAGCATATTTAGATCCAAGTAAGGAATATATGATTAAACAATTCTCTTTATGATTGCTAATTGTCCAGATTAGCGAAATAAAACATAATCACGTTTATAAACATAGAAAAATCAAATAACAGAACGAGAAAATAATTGGAGCGATAATTTTAGATTGCATTGTACCGTGTGATTTTCGCGAATCGTTATACATACGCGCTTCACGTGACTTGTTATGAAAGATTCTGCCATTTCTTAATTCGTTCCCCAAGATAATGTTATAAATATATACAGGACACATTTTCACTTTCTGTGATAAAACTGATTTATTAAGGAATAAAAACTCAGGGAAATACGTACGAGCAAAAACTAACTCCTACTTCGTCGACAATCACCGTCGAATGTTTTCAAGGCGAAATCCACCTAATCGTCCCTGCACGAGAGACAGACAAGAAAGCCCGTCGTTTTCTACGTATCCACCGGTATACGGTCGAATACTTTGTACCTGAGTCAACGAAGATCTACTTTCATCGCTGCTTGCGAAATTGTTCGGCTACGTAGGAGTTTCACGGGAGGAAGCGTGTTCGATTGTAGTACGTAACCTCCACTCCCATCGATGCTCTTTACTCCGCCATCAATCTCGACCGTCCCGATTATGACGGAATAAACGCGTCGACCTAATCGACCGCTTTTAGCTCGTCCATCATCATCATCATTACCGTCATCGTCCACGCTACGAATATCATTGTCAATCGTAAAAACCCTCGGGAGTCTCTTTTCCAAGAGATAGTTTTTTATCCATCCGGAGGCAGAAGTATCCCCCCAAAAAAGAGAACTTCACCTCCGTTTCACGGAGATGCAGGTAGAGCCACTTGGGAGATCCCGCGGGAGATACCGGCTCCCGGTAAACTCCATAATTCAGGAATCGGTGTACACCGACCATAAATTTCGCCTGGTGCCACGGGCGTTAATCTTCGTTAATTCTATCGTTAATCAGTCACGGGGTTTACCGGCTTACCGAGGGAAGAAGAAGAGAGAAGAATGCGAGTAAAGGGGCTAAACGAAAGTGAGGGGACGAAATAATAGATTTAGATTTTAGTTTTATTAAAAATTGATAGACATATTTATATCATTGAAATGTCGGCAAGCAGAATAGAACCGGACAGAATAGAACTGAAATAGAATTTCAGCAAGAGTTAGGTTTATTTACTCTTATCCGAACTTCTTACTATCGACAGTACGTTATACATAGAATGTATTTTGGTTTCGCTTGATCTTTGTTCTTTCATCAGGAAGAACTTACTTTTGTCTAAAAAGCAGTTTCTCGTGTGGAACAGAAGTTGCTGTTGCATAAACTTTGGGAAAATTATAGTGCCTTTTACGTTCCATCGCATCGATGAATCAAATTTTCACTAAACCCAAAATAAAATTATACAGTATCTTTCAAAGCAAGACACTCTTACTGTATAAAATTTCGAAAATCGAAAGAAAGTTATTGCTTCTATTAATTAAAAAGATTCTCAAACATGCCTTATTCGGAGTCGACGTACGACTTGATACAATTTTATATTTTCAAGCCCAATTTACTTTGCCGGTATTGCAAGAATATTATCGATACATTAAACTGTAAATGGTATTTTGGTCTTATCGATATGTACCAGTGACGTCGTCCACGGTAGCACTTTTAGGACAAGGGGAGAGGTGGAACAAAGGGGTTGCCGTACGAACGCGAATCCTTTGGAAAGGGCCGAACGTGCGCATGTTCGTTGTTCGCGCGAGCGGCCGGAGAACGCGAAGAAGGAGAACCACGGCGCGGCGTGTCGTAGACGGCGTCGTTTATACGGGCCGCGCGACGCCACTGTCGCAAGACCACCTACGACAAATGTGGCAGCCTGCAAATAATACCGGGCGTGTTGTACCACCAACGACAGAAGAGATAGAGGCCTCTAACTGCCAGCACGGTATCGTGGTTTAGTGCCTCTGATTACCTGCGCCCCCTCCCTCCACCCCCTTCCGTTCA
>NT_176546.1:1893-59596 GCF_000188095.3 Bombus impatiens | reverse complement strand
ACCCCCTTCCGTTCAACTCCTCCCCCGCGATGTGCCAGTCCAAGTGGCCATGCGCTCCGGCTCGCGCTCGCAACAACACCACGCAACAGAAAGTCGCCTCTTCTTCTTCTTTCTTCTCATTCTCCGTTTTCCTTCTTTCTCTCTTCCTCTTTGTCTCGCTTAAACGTATATACACGTCGTTCCTTCTATTTCGTTCTGTTTCGTTGGCAGGATCGTACGAGAGAGAAAGAGAAAAACCTCCTGCCGAACGCGTGAGATTCGCGGCCTGGATAGGCTCTAAACGACGGATCAGGACGTACAGTATCTCACAATAATGGCGCACGGTGGAAGGCACCCGATAAGGTCGGCCTCGTTGCTAGATTTAAGGGACGGCGCGAGCGGCCCGTAGCGAACGTTCCGAACGGCGATTGAGAATTATTGGTCCGTATACGGACCACGCGTGTATGTATCTACGTGTATACATGTATACGTACGTACTTCTGCGTTCATATGTATGTACATCGTGATATGTGTATACATATGTACACTGGTGTATGGACGTATTTGCACGTGTTGTGTGTGTGTATTTATAGATATGTATGCGTATATGTATGTACGCGATAGTATATATGTGGTTGGTCGTGGCGGCGCTGCCTTTCGAGAGCGTCATTATTGTACGATGCTGTACGTTCACCGGGCCGATTCGTTCTGTGAATCACGGGCGTCGTTCGCCGTTGCAACGACGAAAAATCGCCGGACAAAAGGCGTTTTCTGTCCGGGGCCGACTCGTTATACCCGGGGCAAACGATCGGTTTTGATAAGCGGCACGGGTGGGCGTACGATGTTCCCTTAATCGTCGGAAACGGGACGGCCTGATTGTTATTGGATTATTTATTCAGTCGTGTTTTGATCGACGGAGACCATACGATTGACACGATGGCCCGAGGAATCGGTATAATTGCAGGTGAAAGCCAGGGGCCGGGCTAAGAACTCGTTGCCGCGTGATTTGTAGATTTTTTGTCTGCCATTGTAAGCTAAGAATTTCTGTAAAAATTGGCCAGAGTTTATTGGTTCAGTGATTGACTGAGGTGATCCGGTGGTGACGAATAAACGGTTGTGTTAATTACCGCTAGATGACGCTGGTCTTTATCGTAATGCGGCGCAGCCAATCACGATTAAGAACAAATGGCGAGAGTAATAGCATAATAGGTCCCTGGCGTGGAACCAATCGAGGCGGAAGGAACAAGGTGATGGATTATCAGTAGTTACGATTTTTTGAAATTAAAAAATTGTTTTATGACGGTCGTGAAAGAGATTTCAAAGGAAGATAAGACTTCTGTTGCTTTTATGTTGTACTATGCTTTTGATGTTGAAACAAATGTGCTTAGAAATTTACCTGGAATATAAATATTTCTATATGACGCTAGACAGAAGCCTTTGTGTATAGAACTCGACAAATTGGAAACAACTTGATACATGATGCTTTGATGCTTTGCTTCATCTTATTTCCAAACCATAACGATTTCCGTATTTTAACGAGACTTCTATGAGAAGTGCTCGAAACCACTTTTGACTTGAACGTAATATCAATAATCGAGTTATGGTGTCGGTACATTAGATTAGGTAATTGATCTTTCTTTAAAAGAGCAAAACAATAATTTACCTCCTGCAAATCTAATTTACAATTTTAGTATAGTGCCTACGGTTATTAATAGTTAGCTGTGACTTATTTTAATGGCGCAATTTGTCTATATGTCAAGAAGTCTAGGTACTTACATATCTAGCATTGAACACAAATAGTTCAGTTAGAACGCAAATAGTTAAAATTACATGATCTCAAATTTCTCATCAGATGTCGAATATCAGGTAAAAAATATTCAAGTCCAATATTAGTACACGTGTTTTTATACAAAATAATACGATACCTTTACTAAAAAAAAAAAGAAAAAAAAATATAGAGCACAGTTAAAAAAGACAGCACAACTTTGAATAATAAAAATCACAAATCAGAATGTGTAATTTACAGTCATTAATACAATTTTCCTCCTTGCTTCTTCTTTTTATTTCCTATTGCTTATGAGTTTGTACACTGGCTATTATAAAAAACACAATACAACACAAAAAATGACAAACTTCCCTTTCCACTTCGAACTTACCGTATGCCTGAGTTCCAAGAAGGAAGTGTATTCGACTACTATTTTATCTACCAATTTTACCTATTGAACAAAAAGGCGGCTCGCGAAAAAGAAGATGGCGAGAAACGTATCCTGCGAGTGACTTCTCCAGAGTGGCCCACGAAACGATAACAATCTTAGCGTGAATAATTATCAGGAATCGCCGGAGCGTCGATGACCTTTAGTTGGCGGCGGGCTTGCGAAATAGACTGTAACGAAAAGTTTGCGCGCCGCCGATTGAAATTAACGTGTACGCGTGCGCGCTGGTGATGCGTAAGAATCGTTTGAACTCCGCAGCAAAGGCCTACTTTTCTTCCATGTGTATACCTATAAATAAGTACACTTAGAATATACAGATATGTATACATATAGATACACATAGTTACACCTTACGTATACGTGTACTTAGATACACCTCTTTCTCGATAGCATCCTCCTCCACCTCGTTCGCTAACTTCTTCTTCCTCCTTCTCCTGCGCTTCTCGTCTCGTCTCCTTTGGCTGGTTCTGGAACAATAGCACCTCGGCTACACGGTGGATGAACTTCTGAGGCTAGGAATCGGCTCTGCCCACTCTGTGAATTTCGTTTCCGTAAAAATGGCCATAGAGAAAAGAGGTCGGCCGATCTAAAAGGCAACCTACATCCCGTGCGGCGAGGTAAACGTACTTAAAGTACAGGCCTCGATAATGCATCGTTTTACTACGTCAGGGTCTATTGCTGAAAAATAGAATGTAAATAAGCGTTTTCAAGCGGCCACGGTTAGGATACGGCCCCGTTTGCTCGCTCCCTCGCTCGCTGAAATGTCAAACGTGAATTATTCGTATCGCCAGTACGCCCGATAAAGTTTAGATAAGCCTTCTCATAGAGGCCGATCGTCGAACCTGCTGCGTTCGATCGCGAAACCGAGGAAACACGTCCACTTTCAGAGTATTAATTATTCCTACGCTTTCGTACGTATTGTTTCGAATCCGCGGCTCTTCTAATTATAATCCGCGCTAACCGTCGAAGATGATTTACCACGCGCTAACGTACATATCTGCCCGACTTTCTTCCCTTTGTTACTGCACCTGTACCGTGTCCTAGTTCGCTATCGGCGAATGCAAATTATTATCGGCGTCGAATCGGTTCGCGCTACCAGCGGAACCCTTAAACGCGACTCGCGTCTAACCGCCTGCTGGCTTCAAGGAAACTTCTTGATCGTCTCGAGGCCGACATTTTAGCGTACGAATAAATATATCCTCGCTAGCTGGCACGAGCACGATTCGTGGCCTCTTACCTCCTCGTAAACAATGCTACGGCGTAGCCGTGCGATAGACTGCCACGGGTACAACTTAATCTCATCGAGATTGAAAAGACCACGGCGCGCGGGCGCGCGCTTTCAGGGTGCAAGAAACGAGAGAAAGGGCAAAGTTTGCCAGCGATAAAGGGCGACGAGGAGAACAGAGGATATCCCGTTCTGTATATTATGCGTTGCACAATGCAAAAGTTTGTCTCTGACCGTTCGAATTGGACGCGAAACATTATTCACCCTCGTCATTCTCTCCTCTCTCATCGTCGGCTGTGCTCGGACTCACCCTGCCAGGAACCCGAGCTTGTTCTGCTCGTTTTCTACGGCGTTGCTCGATTAACCCAAGACAAGATCGGGCTCTGGTACGATCACGAAACTCATTTGTTCCTTTATATCGTCTGCACACTCTCGTTCTCTCTTTTTCTTACTCCGGCCTCTCCGCCGTGCATTACTTACGTCCGTTTAGATCCCTCTACCTGCTGAACCTTGTTTCGTCTATCTAAGTTTAGGATCTTTCGGAGAATATTGCGATTATGCGTTCGTGGAAACTGTTATTGACAGGAACGCGGCGGCGGGACGCGCGATCGTGCCTGACGCAGACACAAATTTCACGCGCCTCTGCGCCTATACCGTGCAGACCGCGCTGGAATCTTGAACTTTGGTCGGCCACGAGTAATCTGATTGTCGGACTCGTCGATTTCAGGTTGCTCGAGCCTCGAAGAGGAAACGAGGATCCGAGAGATGAATTTCTCGATATCCGGCTATAGACGTTCATTTCCGCGGAAATATCCGAGTCTTGCTTGCCTGATTCTTACCATTTTTATTCACCCAACTGATCTGGAATTGTGCGATCTCGTTTCGATTGGCTGTTTTAAGGTTTTCCTCTGTTTCTAATATATGTTCCGTATGTTCTTATTAGAATTATTGTAGTTTAGCTAGCAGTTAAGGTCGTGTAAAATCACGGTAATTTTAAGTACTGTGAGAACACTGTTTCTTAAACGTTCCATTCAAAGGTACTTCAAAAGTACTAGCTGAAATTAGAAATTGCTTCATTACTGAACTAATAATATCGTAAGGTACTTCTATGCATGGTGAATTTTTTTAAGCAAGTATTATTTACAATCATCCATTATCAACATCACAATACCGCCAACCACAATCACCACCGGTTTCTATTACAATTTAGTTGAATTACCATAAAATCATCATCTATTTGATAATTATTACATGTATAACGATACAATTCTCTACCTTCAATTATAATTATCAACTAAAACCGTGATAAATATTAAAAGATTGGAGATAAAGATTCTCCAAATACTCAATTTACTCAATTCGCCGTTCTTTTTTATGGTCTCTTTCCTCCGAATGTTCTTCATATAAATTATATCGTTCCTTTCAAAGAAAAAAATAGAAAAAGAAATACAGCATTAATTGTACGAACTGTAGAAATACAAGACCTAGAATTCGTCATTTTGAGGAATTTGATAATTCCAACGGGAATCTTAGCGACTGGCTATCAAGTCATCTTTTACTTCCCAAAGATCCTTGTAACCACCCGCAACTATCAAGCACGCTCGCAAAAGGACACGAAGCGACGCTAATTGTAAGTTGCGATTCCAAATGAGCCGTTAATCGTGCAGAGAAGTCCGCTCGAAGCGGTGTCCGTGAGGGGAGAGGCCTTCACGATATTCCGGTGGTCGCCATATCGAGGGTTAAATCTCCGGCGGTCTTGTTTTTACGGAGCCACCGGGAGCCCGGCGAGCAGATAATACCGACAAAGTCGTATCAGGGGCATTACGCACAGCCGTGCAGAGGAGAGGGCTCTCCTTGGACCCGGTGCCTGCTAGGCGAACCAACGTAACGAACCTGCAGACAAGATCGGGACCAATAATTGCGCGCGTACATACAAAATGAGAATCGAAATGGAGAAGGCCGACGGATGGTCGAACGATTGAACGAGAAGACATGCGTGAGCTCTTGGCGACCTCGCAGGAAACGACACCTAAATACACACGTCGCAGCAATAGGATAACTTGATAGGATAATCTGATTATTTCTGTCTTTGCTGGAACGATCCAGTGCGTTTGGTCTTTTAGAGACGCTTAGCAGATAATCGTGAAGCTTGTTACGCGAATTGGTTCTATTCCGGTGATGGAGATCGGTACATGTCGCAGAGTTCTGCTAAGGTAGTATTATAGAAATGTATCGAGATGTTCTGGATATCTTCTTACGGGAATTTTTGGTGAAGAAATTTTTTAAATAATTAATTTGAAACTTTTCTGCGAAAGTGTGCATGAAATGGTGAGAACTACAATGTATACAATCTTGATATAAAAATAGATAGTCTTCAACGGTTCATCGCAAATCGAGTTAAGAAACATCGTCGATCTTCAGAGCAACTTTGTATTTGTAATTGAGATACAGCCTGTGAAGATAAACAGGCGACCTCTCAAACGCCATTTACGCGTCCAAACTGTCGTACCACAAAATATCGTACCAAAGCAAAGTTTTTAAAATCTATTATCCTATCTTTAGCAAAATTCACCCACTGTAAGTGGTAATCCGTCCGCGAGTCCTACTTATTGAAAATTGGGAAATCCCAATTATACCTGAAATAAACGAGCTTGCCCAAATACTCGCCAAGTTTCGTCTAACTGCATCAGCCCCGCTAAACCAGCAGAAAACGCTATGTTCGCGGCTCGACGCGGAACGAGCTGAACGAAAAATCGTTCGAAAGAAACGCGTGTGCACGTCCACGCGTGTAGATACGCACATAGACGAACGACGAAGAATCGAGGAACCGACGGGTTGGCTAAGCTAAAGCAATAATAAGCCATAAGCGCGGTCTCTGCATAGAATGCCGGGTAATGAGGTGGAGTTGAGAGCGAAGTCTGGCCGCACCCTTACCTTACCTTACCTTCCGACCCACCTATCCCCGAACCAACGAATGAACGAACGACGACGACTAGCCACGAGGACTACGACGACGATGACGACGACGAAAGAGGAGGATTGCGAGGACGAACACGAAGGAAGATTACAACATCCGCCACTCGTGTGTGGATTTACCTGCAGAGAGAAAATAAATTATTATATTTATGAAAATACACGTCGCGAGCAACGAAGGTGGAATCGCGTTGTGTTTACGGAGGTGGGACCCCTCGAGCGCCGACTACGTTCCACCGACGACTCTTTCTCCACTCGAAGAGAGCGCAAGAGAAAGATGCAGAGAAAGAGAGACTTTTGTCCCCCCTGATCGCCGGTCTGCATTGCACCACGCCTGTACAGCTCCGATCAGAAGTGACGGGTGCGATCGAGCCGCTCGAACGAAAGTTTCCGGCTCGGCTAGGCCGATTTCGTCGAGATTTAGCCCAGGTCCCAAGCATTTCAAAGTGCGTAAACGTAATAACATTGGCTAGAAGCGAAGGCGTATGGTATCGGTAGCGGTGGGATCTGAAACACTTGGAATCTGTAAAAAGATTCAATGCAACTTGGAACATGATTCGAAGCTTGTAACTCTTGAAAATCTCGATCTTCTTGAAAGTCTTGAAAATCTTGTTGGATTCGAAAGTCTGGAAAGTTTACAGAGGTTTTGAAAGTTTGACTAGTATAACGTATTTTATACGCATTTTGATTAATTTCGTTGAAACGGATCGTGAATATAAAATGTTAACAGAAGCCTGGAAAGTTCGAGTTATTTTAAATGCAAGACTTGTTATGACTTTTAGGAGTTTTAAGGTTCGAATCACGCTCGAAGTTCGACTAGGTGTAGATTCGGTGTAAGCTTTTTTCTTCCTTTTCCTGGATAAAGTTTGGTAGTTTGCTACGAGATACACAGTTCAGATAGTATTGTAGATTTATTCAATTGGATACCTTATTTGCTTGAACGAATGGTGTTCGTTATTTCGAATAACATTGACGCGAATATGGTATTATATTTTATCTTATTATGATCTATCTAATTAATGCGAGTTTTAAATTGTTAGCGGATTTTTGCTCTACTATGGAGAAAGGAAGTATTCGTTAAACAGCCAATTTGTGGCAAATTGATACGAAGTTCTTGCGACTTACTATTATCCTACGTTTAGTTTAAACACAATAAGTGCATGTTTGATTTTACTATGATTTGATTTTACCATGTTTTACCACCTTTTTGCGTTGGGCCAAGGAACAAAATGTTCAGAACTACTCGAACTAAACTACTAAACTCGAACTACTCGAACTTCAGAACTAAAAGACACAAGGAAATGTTACATTTTCTTGTAGTCATTTACCTTTACCTATAGTTCAGCAGACTTATTTTCATGAAGGAGTAGCGGTTCGTTTAGAACTTTCAATTAAGATTATTCCGTTACGCGTAACAGTTGAAATTGTGTATTATTTTATTTGTCGCAGTTCTTCCATTATTCTTCTTTCCGAAATTAATTTAATTTTCTTAACATAGAATGAAAATTTTCCTTCACAGTTCAGTTTACCACTCCTTTCTATTGCCTGTGGTAATAACACAACACTACATTTAAAACAACAGCAATCTCATTCTAACATGATTTATGATAATAATTTTATTTCTTCGTAATAAATATTATCATGTGGCTGTACATCATATTCTTCCAGCCAATAAAATACTATTTTTTACATGTTCTCATTAAATACAGGTTTAGTTTCCAATCGTAATCAAGTTTTTTTGCCACGATGCGATCATCAACGATCGTAACGATCCTTCTATTGGACGTTCTCATCGCGAATCTTCCTCTTACATCAATATCACATTAACGTTCGCCGATAGGAAATTACCGCGCAAAATTCAAACGAAAATCAAGCTGAAATGCGAACCTAGTAAAACGTCATATCGCTCGAAGAAATGTCTTGGATCACAAACGCGGAGTCTAACTATAAATCGCGCAAACGAGCCTTGTTCATTGCCGCATCGTTTCGTAAAAAGTATTGTCCGCTTTCGTTAACATTCTTCCCGACGATCAAGTAAAACGTTTCCGGACGTTCGTTACTACGAACCAGTAATATCGCTTTTTTCAACCGAACCACCCGTAGTGAACGGCATTGTATTACGTGACAGAATTTTATTGGCTAGTTTCAAATAGGTTTCCCCTGTGAGTTTCTTGTAGCATACGATATATGAAATACGCGCAGATCGATAAGGTACGTCGATACGATCTGTGTTTAAAAATGAACATTTCGACGATGCTTCTGCCCTCCAGCCGCGGGCGATTTTTCATATTTCTTTGTGGAAAATTGCGGACGATTTTCATATTTTTCAGTAAAAAAATCGCGAACGAAACTTATCATAAGTACATAGATGCGAGAATTTTGAAGGTGCAAGATATCGCGAAGTATACGTAGCATGCAGTAATACGTAAGATATTCAAAGTATACTACTTTCTGTAATATTTGATAGGGAAAGTTTCCTTTTGTTTTCTACTGGGATTCTACCTTCTTAGTTATATTCTCAAAAATGAATTTGTATAAAAATTTAAATTCGTAAGGAGACTCTTAATGCGATATCGTTGTTCACCAAAATTAACAGAATAAGTAACTATACTCGTTATTAGAGTAGCTAGTTTTCCCGTAACACAAGAATTAATCAGTAATTGATACTTGTACATGTACATTTTGCCTACAGAGCCGCGATAGAGTTAAATATGCTACACGTTAACGTTTAATTTTTGCAAAATATTATATCGTATTGACGTACTTTTTCTCCGACGATATTATCAAAAACAACAAGGTATTCACATTGTTGAAAACTTTTTAGTCGATGAAATTTATCTTATTTTAATTATCCTAGAAGATTGAGTAACGTGGGTCATCGATGACCACCGTAGTAGTCACGTATTAACCGGTTTAGTTTTTATTAAGTTCACTAGTTTGTAAACTGAGAAAACTCACCATTGTGAGGAGTTAGGATTTAAAAGAACTGGACATTTGTTGTTTCGTAAGTAGAGTTTTCATCATTTTATCGTGAATCCGCGTTCTTTATATCAAGGACACACATGTAGATCGATTAATTACATTTTGTTGAAAAATGGAGTAAAAACAGTTAAGGAGTAGGACGACGATATTATACAGGGTGTTCCGGCAACTGTGGTACAACCGACAACAGGACGACCCTATAAAGAAAGAAGTCGAAATTATAGAATAATATTTTTTCATGTGATATTTCGTTTCCGAGAAAATCGAGTTTGGAAATTTGACAAGTATACTTAAACTTAACTACCGATAATTTAATTACAGATTAAATATAACGAGCAAACAATCAGAAATTATTCTACATACGAAAATAAGTTAACAATGAAAAATGAAATTTTTACGTTTCGAGCCTCATTTTCAATAAAATTGAGACTTTGAACATGTCTAGCTGAGAACTGATTTTATACAGTCGCATAATAAATTTTCGAATTTACTTAGCTCAAAAACCAAAGTGTTTTATGAGAAAATTGTACTTCATATTTTTTACTTATTTGCAGATATGTAATAATCTTCTGTCGATCGTTTACTCTCGTCGAGCCCGGAATTTGCCAAGCTGGAGTACACTTGACAAAAATAAACTCGATTTTCTCGAAAACGAAACGTCTTATGGAAACATTTTATTCTATATTTTCGACAGATTTTTCCGTGTATTATAGAATCACCCACGTATTGTCGATCGTACCGCAGTTGCCGGAACACCCCGTACATCAAAGACGAAATTTATCGTGCAACAACCTAATGTTTTTGTAGACTGTAGACTATCGGCGATAGTCCATAAGGATATGTTAAGGGAAATTGACAAACGCGTGTGTCATCTTCCACTCGCGATTCATCGCGATGGAAACGTTTCGTTCTCGTGTTCGTTCACGAGCATTCTATCGTGGTGTCCTCGACGAAGAACGTTTTCGTGGTGGAACACTCGCCTGTTAACGCTCGCTTGGGACGAGCGGACGCGCTGGGATACATGCATAACGCAGCACGACAATTGCCGTTTCGTAGCGTGATATTTCTCGCTTCGAGACACCCAAGGTAACGCGGCCCGCGACGATGAATGATTTTCCAGGAAGAGATTCAACGCTGCGCCCACGACAAGCCGCAATCAGGAATGCCGCGAAACTTGTATTTATCGTTTGGAGTTTTCATCGACCAGTGGGAAGCCAAGATTAATTTTCATCGATCGAACAACGAGTTAATGCGTGAGAGAAACGTAGCGCTAATGGCTTGAGGATTTGGTGACAATTATGATTGAGATACGAGATCATTAAGAACCAAGCAATGAAACGATACATAAAAGTCATGAGAAACTTTGAAACAAGTATCTGTGTAGTAATGTTGAAAGTTATTTTTGATAGAATGTAATCTAATGACAAAGCTAAGGATAAAAAGATCGTAATTCTTTGTCATTTTATTTGATTGATGCGTAAGAAATTTGAATTTAACGATCCAATGCTAGCTTAAGGTTTGGTCTATTATCAATCACGTTGAAGAAAAGATTTGATATAAATCACGTGCATTGAATAGAAAGAAGGATTAAACATGGAGACCTCATTATTGGCCGCTATGAATAATCAAAATATTTGTATAATTCTTTTACATGATGTTAGATTTGCCAAAGTTGCTACGAAAGCTAAGGAAAACAGAAATTTATTGTTTAGGAAGCTTAAATACCTATAATTTGTACAATAACTTCTTGATATATAAATTACTTTAAAAGAGACTGCAACAGTTCCATTCTAAAAAATTTGCTAAGTCATGAAACATTTGCTAATCAATGGAACAATGAAACTGGTTAAACATTGGATATTGAAATATTTGATATATTATATTAAAATTATTTTCATTAGATGTATGGTAGTTGGAAAAGATTATATGCTGTAAAAATTTTACTTGGAAAAATATTTCATATCGACCAACCTCATGTTACTCTATCAAAGATGGTCCTCGAGATAAAAGGATTAAATACTCCATTAAACGGTTAAAAATTGCAATTTTACCGATAGTCGCTCGTAGTTAAAAATAGTTCCTTAAAAGATCAACAATTGTAGTAGCTAATAAAGATACATCAAGAAGTATATTACACGCAACAACGACTAAACGTCTGTCCAAGGAATTCTTTATTTCGATAGACAGCTCTGTTACGACGTGATCCAGCCAATTCACCAATGTCTTCGAGAACTTCTGTTCGTCTATCGTATAAGCATACTGTACGCGCTGAGCACGTGGACAAAGCGAAGGGAGCTCAGTGTGGGCCCCCTTGCGACAATCTCTGGCTCCTTGCTTTCGCCCGACGGAAAAGTAATCTGTCTCCGGCGATCAGCCAGACCTCTGCCGATCTTAATGGATTATCTGATGTTTGTCCCCGTTCGGTAGACGTAATCGAGTTCCTGCTAGCTCATGAATGACTGCCACCGAGAGACGCTTGGATTCCTTCAACTTTGGGGTTGCACCGCGACTAAACGGGGAAACGACCAGAGAAGAGGCTGATCGGCGATAATTGAGGGTCTCTGGTCGGGTTGAGCGGTATTAAGCGTATGTTCGAACCTGTTTCAGCCATTTCCTCTTTTGAATAGAATTGTTTTTAATTCTTTAACTTTGAACTTTAAAGTTCACGCGTTTCTGCGTTTGAAACTCTGGTCTAACTATCGCCGATAGTATCTTAAATACAGAGTTACAAAATTTAAAGATACACACTTTAGATACTTGTTGAGCTGTAATTATCGGCTAGTGAATTTTGGTTTTTAATATTATGGTTATGAAATGGAACTGCAAGCATTTGTTTAATGATATACTTCCGTCGCTTCTTCTTCTACTCCGGTCCTACGGTTTTGTGAAATCTGAAGATATTGAAGTATTTCTAACATTGTGATATACTATTCTTTTTTCACTTTAGTGTCATGAGCTTCTTTAAAGTATATATTATTCTGATATATCTCTTGCACATTGCTAAAGCAATACTTTTGTTCCTTAGCAGTGTTGCGTTTAGATTAATTTTTATTATTAATAATATTCCATTACTTGGCCTTCAATAGATTAATACAATAGGAAACAAAGGTGCCAGCTTAAAAACGAATCTAGAGACTAAATATCTCGTTGCAATTTTAACGTTCAATTCTAAAGTATTTTTAAAAGTCTTTCTTTCTCGCAAGGTATTAAAGACCACCGGCGAATTCCGCGAGGGCTCCCAACCGGAAGTGACGTTACTACATGTATACTGTATACTCTTCTTTCGTTCTTTCCATCTTTACCGAGACTCTGTTCATCGCTGATGCCTTTTGGTCGTCTGACTGGCGAATAAAAAATACAAAATCATCCCCTGCCATTATACTCCTAGGCAAAGATTCTTGCGCCTGCCAATGGCAGGGGAGCGCGGAGAAAGAGAATACCCGTTTCCCAGACAGCCAAGCACCGTGTCGTGCCGGCTGATGTCTTTGTCCGAAAAGTAACTGTCAAAGTTGAAAGAGCAAAGTGTCGTCGTCGTGGTTGCTGCACGCGAGACGTGCATGTGCATCGTAACGACCTCGTGCTAGCAACCCCTCCCAAAGGCTCGTGTGGGTGTGCCAAGTACCTGCACGCAACGACACGCTCGCGCGTAACCGCGTGTGCATGTGCGTTATTGGCATTGCCTATGAGCGAGACGAGGAACCGCGATATCATCTGAGTCCAGACGAAAAGAGACGGGACGAGCGAAGAAACGGACGAAGAGAAAGGTGAAATAAAGTGATAGACAGAGAGGGAGAGGGAAAATTACAGTGGGAGAAGAGAGAAAATAAAGAAGGTAGCGAGTGTGCGTTCCGCGGGTATGTGTGTGCACGTGCGTGTGACCGAGCGCACAACGAAGGCTAAACACCGACACGACAGGACACGAGGCACAACACACGACGCCAACGGAGATGAGATACATCACGGGACGGGAGACGTATTATTAATGGTGACAGTGGGCGACCCAGGTTGGGCGGGGTGCACGATGCGGTCCCACCGATGTGGGCCTCGCTTTCGACCTCTTCTTCTTCTTCTTCTTCGTCTTCGTCTTTGCTTTCATCTCCGTCTTCATCTTCGTTCCTCGTCTGATTCTCCGAGCCCTCTCTTTATAACGCTGTTTCCTGACTGCTGCTGCCTATATTAACTATTACACACCGGTCGCGGACAAGCCGTATCGAGAAGTTAAATGAACGCATTTTCTGCTTCGTAACGTCGATCAACTGTGATTCCATCAAACCAATTCGACGCGGTCCGTTTCGGCGTTTAGCTATAATTCATTCGTAGATCGAATCGGTTTAGCGGTTTCCAGTCGTATCGGTCGGACTTAACGGAATACTCGGGTAGCAGAGGGGTTTTATAGGAAGATGTATTAACAAGCTAGGGTACCGATTTAATTTCGATTGCGTTAATTTCATTTCAATTGCCCGTGTGGGTTAGATTGCACTGCCACGAATACGAGATGTTCCTACTTTTGATTCCTTCATTCCTGTAAAATGGCCAGTTGATATTTAAAATTGAGTAAATTTTGTTACAAGTATACAAGTAGCTAAGATATTGAATAAGTTTATGGATGTAGATCAGACACACGCAGGAATTTTCTTTCATGAACTTTTTATGATTATTCGTATATTGGCTTCTGAAATATCGTCGCTCGTTAAGATACTTAAAACATTCTATCTAATGCGAGTACATTAATTTGATCTCCAAATATAAATGGAATTTGGTCACAGCTCTTGGACAACTGGTGCAACGCGGTTTAACAATAATCTATTGCGAGTATGACATATGACTGTGATACAACGATATTACGAAGAAAGGCGTTCCAGGACTCTTACGAATGAACTAGGTATAAATATTAGTGTACGACAAGTTGTTAAACATAGGCGAGCTGTGTTTCTTTCCAACATCGCCTTCAAATCGAAAACTATGCTCGATAATGTTCACTAACAATTCTCTCTGACAAACACCGCTCGTAGAAAACTACTTGGTTGTAGAATCGCCTAATGAAATTTGAATTACAAGACACTCATTTCTCAAACATATTTCTATCGTTGGTATTTTCTTAGAATCTTCAGATTCAATATGTCATTTTAACTACTTAAGGTACGCCAAACTACCCTTGTAACGACATACTTCTCATCTCACGTAACTTTCACCGTACCTATCGAACATCAGTGCCATTATAGAGGCTACGTATTCTCATTAGATTTTCTTGCACGACAAAAACCCGTCCTTATTCGGTATCTCATCGATCGACGTCAATTTTGCCAGCCGCGTAGCGCATCAGTCGCTCAGCGGCTAGAGGTCCCGATAAATTTAATTGCGCGGCCGCTCGCGAACCGATACATCATGTATATTTATTACCGGCGTCGCGTGCGTGTAATTTAGCAATCGTTCGATCGTGGTCGTATATAAACGGTGTGAAACTCATCGAGAGGAGAGCACGCTTCACGCCGCCGGCTGAAGGACCGTCGCGCGATCATGTCATGACTCGATGCTCGAGGGTTGAGCAAATTGTTTCTTAAACGAGGCGTTTCTTCAGCAGGCTGTCAGAGGACGCTAGAAGCGATTCAGTGCACCGCACGAAGAGATTTATCGCGCGCTGTACGCGCAATTAAAGCCACGTATAAGAGTGCGATTGGAAGGCACGAACGAGTGCGAGTGGCAGCTAATTCCACGCGGTATTCTAAATGCCGAGCGAGAAGTTTCTCGCTCGATTCTGGAAATGTCACGTTCCAGCGATGTTGCATCCGCGAGCAGAGCGAAATTCCCTGAGTGCCGGTGTTAGTCTTGCTACTGGCGTGCGTGCATAGAAACGCGGCTTAATCGACCCTGTCGCCACGCCGGCTGCATTCGCCGTGTGCGTAAATCACCGCGGAATCGTTAATTAACCGGGCAGAACGAACGAGCTTTCTGGAAAATGTTAGCAGCCAACGAAGTTAAATATATTCGTGTGCGCATATACGCGCGTATGTGCACACACGGTGTGCTTCGTTGACAGATGCAAAAAGACATTTCGGCACGAGCGATCTGCAGGCGCAAGGGGAGCCAACGTCGAATCGAGAGACGTAATTTGTCGCGATCTCCGTTGGCGTTAATTTATCACGCTTCGAGGAATTCACGAGTCGGCCGGTCGTGTATACGCGCGGTCAGATTAGGCGGTGTGGATAAAGCAGCCTATTAGCATCGGTTCAAATGAGATTTCCGAAGTATGCTCGCCGCTGATCGACTTATTGTGACCCGCATGCGCTTTGCATACATTTGCGTGCGTCGCGCGGTCGCGCGTGTGCGCCTGTCGTCCGTTGCGATAACGGAGTTCTTAATGCTTTTGCTGTGCACAGCGATCGAGGTTTCTTTGTGACGCGAAATGAATTTCAGAATTATTCTGTCAGGATCTCTTAACATAAAATTTTAGTTTCCAATCGGATGTAGGATCTTTATGAAACAGATTAAGAGCTTGCAACGTTGTTCGGTTTAAAATTATCTTCGATATTTGTATTATAAAAGCTACACCATGAAAAGTTATCTTATCGAAAAAGTTACGATTTTATTAGCGACGCATCAATTGTCGGATATCAGTGTTTCGATAGTTGAGAAGAATAATATGTCGAATCGAAAAAAAGTAAAAAATTAGAAAAATAGAAATTTTCTAGGAAACCAAAAATATCTTCAACGCGCAAGATAAAAGCAAAAGTGTCACGTACATGTGTCGTGTTCTTCTCCCGCAATCCGCAAGTAATTTCAACCTCTATCAAAGCCAAACTCTGTCTCTTCGTCGTACTGGGAGTCGCACACAGACGTTGGTGTGGATTACGATCAGAAGACGACGAAAAAACGGCACGATAGCTGATCCAACAAGGACTGAAGTGTTTCCGATGCGAGTGCGGTCCGCTTTTGACCGAAACGCTGAAATTAATGAAGTCGTCTGACTAGGGCCGAGAGCAGAGTAAATTAGAGGTACACGGCAACCATTAGAATACTTAACGAGGACGTCATGGTGGGAAGCAGTGCGCGGGTGTGATGATGAATCACTGCCGGCTAGCTCACCGCGGAGCGCGCCCAGGAATATTAAATTAAGTTTACTTATTGTCGGCCAAAAAGTCTCAGGCGCCGATCCCTCTTCTTCTTCCACAGTTCCTCCTCGTCCGCTTCTGAACCTTTCAGCTTCGCCCTGACTTCACTGTTTCTGCGAAACACGCGGAAGCAAATGGACGAGTGCAACCGCGAAGAAGGTGGAAAGTTTGGGAGGCGAAGAGTCGAAGAGAAGAAAGAAGTTGCGGTTTCTTCTTTTCTTTGGCTATCGCTTCTTTTTTCAACCGTCTTATTTTCCTCGTCGTCGGCGACATTCGTCGCTCCGTGATGACGCGGATATAACGAATGCAGAGGCAGAAGCAAGCACAGTCATAAAAGTTACGTCGAAGTATCTTATTATTCTTTCTATTTTCATTCCATCGTTGACGATTTGCAAAAGCTTGTTTTCATATTTAAGCAAAGGATAATGGTAAATATACTTCCACCGCGTTTATGCTTATCGAATATAGTAAATATAGTAAATATGCTTACACGGCGTCTTATAACCACCTTAAAATTGTCGATCCAATTAAAGTATTAAATAGAGTATTCATCGAAGATTGATTGTAATCATCTAGGTATGATTTTTTGGAAGACAAATGCGAATCTCATTGGATAGGGTCAGTGATTGGAACCTCCGACGCTATTTCAAGTAGAAAATACGGAACGAAAGAGCACAGATCGACATTTAATTTTATGTAAACCACAGTGCAGGCGATATACCTACTTCTTGATACAATCTAAGCGAAGGATCTGAAGCGGACATTTCATATATTACAACCTGATTGTAACGTTAAAACTTACGCAGACTTGCAGCATTACTTATTAGATTGTTAATCTGTTACAGAATCATAAAACATCGCGTTTGTTCTTGCTTTTCAGATACTAAAATAATATCAATATCGAAAGACACGTATTACGTAACTGTAAGATATTGAATAATGTGATAATAATTGATTTAGAACAGAGATGTTCTTTTAACTAACTTTCGCAGCGTAACTAGTTAAGCTCGATATTAATCAATTTACAAAACAGATATCGAAATTAACTTTATTAATACAATCCTTAGCCGCCGAACAATCACTTCCTTATAACAATCTCGAAGAACTTAGTAACAAATTCGCGACGTAAATCTTGCTCAGCTAAGTAATTCTCTCAATCACGGGTAATTTATCACTAGAAATCAGATTCTCAAAGAAATCTCGACTTCATTCCCCGTACGAGCCACGTATACAAAGACAAGCGACAAAGGAGATTCCATTGAATCTTGACGAGCACGTCGCAGGAGTTTACTTCCACGCGTCAACCCTGGCCGCTGTCCTTTCGAAAAGTACTTGTATCGCAAAAAAGGGCAGCCGCTCGAAGAGAAAAGAAGCAGAGGACGAAGAAGACTAAGAAGAAGGGGACAAAGAAGGAGAGCCAAGTAAGAAGAAACTCGGGGCGACAAAAATGGACTTTACAGGGAGACTTAGAGAACCCTGCGACCATCTCTTTTTTTTTTTCTTCCCTATATATACTCCTTTTTCCACGTGTTCCTTTTTTCTTTCTTTTCCACTTCTCTCTCCCTCTCTCTCTCTCTCTCTCTCTCTCTCTCTCTTTCTCTTTCTTCCAAGCTGTTTTCGTTTTCTCCTCTTTATCCACTGCCTCCCTCTTCGAGGCTGAGTCGTTCGGGTTAGCGTCTCCTCCGGAGTTGAAATATACAAAATGAAATATGAAATAATGGTTCGTGCCTTGTGGCTGGCTGAAGGCACGGGCGCACCCATATCTACGCCCCCATGCGCCTATGTACCTATACGGCCCCGTATACGCCGATCCCGTGTACATATGTACGCGCACACCATATACATCCGCCTCGCTCAAGTTTTTCGTTCTTGTCGTGAACATCTTACGTTCGTATTAACCCTTATCCCTGCTTAATGATATTCCGGCCTACCATGCCGGACGGGCATATTGAACGCAACTAAGGCAGATTCCAGCCCGTCGTCGTCGTCCGGCCGGCCAAGCCCTCCTGTAATTCGTATCTACGCTCGTCCGACCATTTTTCCGCTTCCACCACCAACGACCACGGGGACGACGACGACGACAACGACGACCTAGCCACGTAGCGGGCAATTAGGGGCAAGCCTCGTAGCATGAATTAAGAGTATCGCCGGCCAATCGGCGAACGAACCACAGCCAGTCTTATCGATCCTCGAAATAACGCCGCGATATCTTCCTCCTTGGTAGCTTTACCGGCACCGGTGATTCTAATAGTACGTATGTAGGAATGGTGAATGCGGATCTTACGTGTGGAAGAATTTCTAGGTTCCCAGTGAAAGATTGGATTGGATGGCGTATGACCGGCTATGTATGAAGTTGATTTCCATGTGTGAAACGCGTGGATTATTTTGCATTCGATTGTTTAATTAATATACTTTGCACTTTTACGCATTTGAAGGAAGTTGGAAGATAGAAAAAAGCGCGAAATACATAGTCAGGCAAAAAACTAATTATATTTAGAAAAATATGAATTTGCATAAATATACGCAATGTGTTAATAAGTTGCGGTTTTTTTTTTTTTTTTTTTTTTTTTACTAAGTGTGCTTCTGACGATGTTCAACGCGTTAACTGCCACGAAAATTTTATATATTTCGCCTTGAGAGTTATGATAGATCAAAGTATAGATACTATAGGTTAGCATATATAATTTTTGCAAAATATTGTATTTGCACACTTTCTCTTTGACAATGTTATGTAAGATAGAAGAATGTTAGACATTGTCGAAAATTTCCTAATCGACGAGGTTTATCTCTTTTTAAATGTTCTAAAAAATTGAGTAACACGATAGTCAACGTGTTAAGTAGATTGCATAAAGGTTGGTGTACTGGAATTTGAAGATTGTTGAAACACGTGAGATTTAATAGGGACGGTATCCGTTGTTTAAAAGATTATTCATGTTTATAAAAATTAGATAGAATGTGAAAGTTCAGGCATTCCGAGGGATAGTCTGAACGCGTTGACGAAACTAAAACGTTGATGTCGATTTGCTGTATATTACGGAACAAATATAGTATTATCGGTCATTGTGTATTCAAGGATATTATGCATCATTTAAAAACGCAAATATGCAATATATGTACGTTGCGTCTTGTCGTTTCCTGTTTATTATAGCTAAACGTATCGATAATAGAGTAGGTTTTGTCAAAAGTGATAACAGAGTATTGCAGTATAGCGAATTGCACTTTGTAGATAAACATTTGTAGAAATTTGCAAATATTGCTGTTCATTTTTTATTAGTAATTAGCAAACTATAATACGTGTATATCATGCGGGTATTTTTTAAAAATATTAATTGTCACGTTCACCTTGTTAATCGGTAGGAAATGTATTCATGCACGGTGGGTGTTAAATCCATCCAGCAGTGTTCTACGTACAAAGAAAGTAACAGCTGGCCGCGAATTTATGGCGTCTTTTATGATTACAAATTCACGCAAGGTTTATGCCCCTGCACTTATCTTTGTACATGGCGGCTTTGATTGAAACGTTCGAGTCGAGTTTCTCATTTTAGCAATAAATCTATATTTCTAAGGTTTCTTCCTCGTAAAATGTTTTACGATCGAAATTGAAGCATTTTCTTGGTCAACTTTGAATGCTTTTACAAGTTGACGTGCAAAATAGCGGCTTGTCTTGTATTAATGGTAACATGATAAATGGAACCACACGAATACTAAATATCAGGTTGTCTCAAAAGTTTCTTTTTTTATAAGGAAATAATAGATGCACCACGTTCTTTTGTTTCATATTATTTTATTCAATTACGTACGATCCATTTTGCAGTAATAGAGCAAAACGAAAGAAGGTTTTGGGACAACCTAATATATTACGTATTAAATAATATTTCTTAAGTACTTGCGTGTAACTTGCCATTATTAGCATACTTAAGAGACAATTACGCGGAAAATACTTCAAGTTACATATTCCTATTATACCCAATACACCAAAGCATCCAAAGGATTATTTGACATTACGATTACCAATCTGCAGTGTGTTTCCAAACGCGTACTATACACAGATGACAATAATCGAAGGAATATGGTAGAAATGAATAGTCCTAGATAACTCCGATGTGATCGTAAAAAATGTCAGAATACATTTCACATTCGTGCAGCTGCACGTCTTTAATAATCGCAAAAGGAATAAATTGAAACTCCAAATTTGCCGACTTATTGGTTCTAGTAGCTATTAAATGTTTATTTGATAAATACAATACTAATTACCTAACTCTGCTACATAAACAGACATCCGATAATTATTGAAATAAACCACATACATAATTAAACCACTACAACCGCAAAGAAAAAGATCGAACATTCTACAGCTCAAAAGTTCAGTCCCCGAAGGTATCTAGAGAAAAGAAGCAATAATCTCCACACCCTTTCCCCTTCCCTTTTATCGTATACATCCGCGTGTAACATTATTCATACAATTTTTATTGCCTTTCACGCCGCCCCCTGAATTCAGGAACACCGGTGGTAAGCATCGTTCCAATATATACCTACAGCTAACGTTGCAATGTCGTATCGAAAAATCGTGGCACCGTTGCGGCACCAGCTAACGGATGGTCCCCGTGTATTTCAGGGAAGAAATGGCGAGGGTTGACCCCGCAGGACAGAAGGCCGTACGTGGAGGAAGCCGAGAGACTGAGGGTCATACACATGCAGGAACATCCGAACTACAAGTACAGGCCACGGCGTAGGAAACACGCGAAACGGGCCCCAGGGGCGCCGTCCTCTCCTCCGTCCGCGACCAACACCACGGTCAATAGGTCCAACCCCTCTGGTACCACGATTCATCATTCCATGTAAGTCGATATCTCCTCTTGATTCGCCGCGATTTTTCAACATCATCCCCGTTCCGTCATCGAATTAATCGAGCGCGCAAGGTGCGCGATCGAGACGTTGGAATTAATTTTCATCGATATCGAGTTTGATAGGTGCAAGGGTTATCGGGTTGGGTAATGCTGTTGGTGATAGTTGGTTGAAGGTTGAATAGATGTGTTACTATCTGTGCGCATTCAATATAATATAAAATATATGCTTATTCGTAAATGGATTTATTTTTTATCAGACTTTATATGCAGATTTTATTTTCGTTACGTCGAATTATTGTAATCGTGTGAAAGTACTGCTGCTAAGTGATAAAGTATAATATGTTATTATGCACTTGAGCCTAATTAATTGGTATAGAAATAGTAGAATAAATACAATGCTGTACAAATACCTTTTATAGTATTGTAATTGTGATTGGTATTTGATACATGTTTATATTTACTTTATATGTTTTTGTTATTTTATGTAAAGATGAGAATAACCTGAAATCTGTTTACAACAAATATTTGGCAAGTTGTTTTACAATGATAGTCGAGTGGTTGGAAGATTTAACAAAAAGTAGTCGTATAGATGGATAAAAATTAAGTAGAATAAGGCCTGATGGAATTCAGTAATTTCAGAGTACAAAAACGTTATCAATACCAAGATGTTTCTTAAAACTATTATTAAAATATAAAATATACTTGTTCAAAAATATAGTTATAAATACTAACTATATTGTACACTTTACTTCGTCAATGAAAATACAATGTACTCTATCTGTAGAAACTTAAACTATGTAACAGATCTTTCGTCAATGAAGTTAAAATAGTTCTGCACCAATCATTCTCACTTTGAGTTAAAAAAGCACGTTTCAGCGAAACAAAAATATTCTTTCAAACGTTATGCATCGAGTTTCATTCGTGCCATCCTTCCGTTTAACAAGTTCTTCGTGTTAAAGACGTTTCTTGGAAGAATTACGAAGTGACGTTCAATGTTTATTTAAGGTCCAAGATGGACAGTTATCAAGGCATTCCTCAGATCCCGTGGGGCGGACATTCCCCGATCTCATCCCTGTATCACCAGCAGCAGCAGCAAGGTATTCAGGAGTACAAATCGGAGAGCAATTCCTTGTACGGTAGTCCTTATACGCCTATCATTCACACACCGGACATATCTCCAGTTGCCAGTCCCGAGCCAGATGGTGAGACATTGTACTCGCATTAATTACCGTACAGACAGCCGTGGAACTTGAGGAATTATATCTACATATATAACTAAATTATTAATGTTTAAATGAAAAATCAAATAATTATTAATTTAAATCAAAGTAATAAATTATAAATTATAAATTTAAATTACTAACAATAAATCACAAATTACAAATTGTAATTATTAGTAATAAATTCTAAATTAAAAATTAAAATTATTAGTAATTTCAATAGGAAGTCTCAATCATTTGCATCTTAGTTTTAAATGTTTTTCATGGCACTTGAAAATTCTGTTATTCTTCTTCTTTTTTTTTTTTGGTAAAAATATCCACTTTATTAAATTGTTCTGTTAAATTCCTATTAGAAGATCCTTTGATAAAATAAAACATTTCTCTTTAAAATGACATACCTCTACTAAAGTGTTCTATTACGAATTTCTATAGTAGCAAGTTATATATATATATACACACATATTATTAGATTATTATTATTATTTCATCAGGAAGCATATTCTATCTCTTGTACGTGGTTATGGAAACATATAGCGTTTGAATTATTGACGAATTAATCTTGATCAGGTGACGGAACGCATTTGCCATCCAATCAAAATCCAGATCCTGAACGTGATCTGATGGAGGGTTCGTCGAAGCAGCACGGCGAAATGAGCGAGCAAACGAAACGGTACACTTTCATGAGTACCGATAATCAGCTGCACACGGGTCATGCTGGTGGTACTAGCATATCGTCGTGTCAGAATTCTGGTGCTTACACAGATACTCTGACTTACAAAAAATCGGTGAGTAATGGCGTGCATACGAACGATCTTGCTGGAGACTATGAGGACAAATGTAGACTCGTTTAGTAGGTTGCTTTGCGATTACTTGCTTGACAAACCTATATCGTCGATTATTATAAAATTTCAGATACTGTTCGAAATACGAAATTCAAAATGGACGTTTAAAATCCTGAAAAATTGCGGACGGGTAAAATTGTAAATTTATTTCTACTTATCAGCAGAAACTGAAAATTTGATTTCACAGAATAACGCCAAAAGCAAGAAACAATGGTTTACGTTATTTCTCATTTTCTATTCCTTTAAAAAGTAATGAACGATACGTAAACATTTTGGTTCGTTAATGAAACACTATTTTTACTCAACGGTGCATAAATATCTAATCGATAAAAACATTCCATTAAACACGCAAATCTCTTCGGTTCGACTTAAACGAAAAATTTATTTCATACCTCACGATCGAACACGTGACACATTTATCGTAACGTTTGGACAAGCTAACGTGTCAATTACAGTAGGACGAAACACGAGTGAAAGTTTCAACGGTAATTTTTCTCTCTTTCAGGTGAGTTACTTAAATTTCGAGAGACAGCCGTCGAGTATAGCCGCGGTTGGTATAGCGAACGGGATGATGGTATCGTGCAATAAATTGCGCTCTGGATTTGAAAATGTTGGCTCTGTGACGGGGACTTTTTATCCGCCAGTCGCATCCCCGCACGATCAATCGTTGCAGCACTACACGAACACCCAATCCTCGAAGACTGCCAACTATTCGATGCAGTCCACTGTCGAGAGCAACTATAATCCTGTTCAGTGTGCCAATCGACAACAGTCCATGGGGATTCGCGGAGCCGCTGAAGGTTGTTCCGGTAATCCTTTATTCATTTTTACGTATTATATTCTGTGTTACAGTTGGATCAAGTCCAATACACAAACACGATTGGAACCCAGTTACTCTGTTTCTCTATTCTTTTGGATGCTTATTTAAATTTCTTATTGATCTTTGTTCGAATATTTGTTAAATATATATCGAAATATTTCGTTTCTTTTTTTAGACTTGTACGATTATTATGATGGCCGATGATGGGTCCTTTTAAGATCCAGAAAATAGGATTTCTTTCGGTTATGCCCTTCCTTTCTGAGTCGTTTGACATAGATATATATCTTTCCTTGGTTTGTGAGAAAAAATGATTATATTTTTGTGTGATAGAAAAACGAGCAATAATAAAAATGTCCGTGATTTAGAGGATTTTATAATATCATAACATCAGAAATTGATACGTTAAGTTGTTAATTTTGTTTGCTCAATTTAATTCTTAATAACATCTTCGTATTTCATATCTATCCTTCTTTACTTTTTTAGAAATATGCAAAATAAACGAGGAGTGGAAAGAAATAAGGCTGCAATCAAATAAATATCAATAAATTAATAAATAAAGTTTTGCGGGAAACAATGTTTTGTTTATCAAAATGTTATTTATAGACAGGATATAATAAAACTTATTTATTACATGTACTATACTACTTTATGTAACTTTACAATATTTTTATTTCAACATCTCGCAGATCCGTTAATTAATCATAAAAAGAGCTTTATATTTTAAGAAAGGACGTATGTCCATTATGTAGTTTCCTCAACGAGACCGCAAGTGCCAGCACAGATTTTCTTATTTGATGGGATAATTGAAGCAGATTTATCTATGCACATGTTCAAGCACGAGGGTGAGAGCTCGTTGGCACATTGCACTTACAGCTCAATTTAGAAAACTGATCATGTGCCTATATCACGTACGAAATTCTAACATGATAACATTTTCCTTCGTGTTTACTGATATTCGCCTTCGTATAAACAAACTTTTTAAGAGAAGAAGAATTTTTTATATGACAAAGCCTTTTTTATTTCCACTTGTCAAATGTTTGAATTAATCATGCCATATAATCAGATAAGTGTTACAATAACAAAGTGCAGATGTAAAAAGGACATATTAGATATAAGAATGCGGTAATTTCAGTGCTATTCTTACAATCTTTCATCATTCACTACATAATTTTCATTTTTTCCTGTAATCAAGTTCTATCTTTGAATTATCTAACTTCTTTGAAGTATAAGCGATAGATATAATTGCATTTTACAATTTCTGGGAATACTTGAACACAAATGAAAGTCTCATTTCATTGCATAATACGAAATAAATAAAACTGTAGCTAACTTCAGAAAGAGTTCGGCAGTATATAATGTATTCTCAAAGTCGACAGTGAGAGTAGAATTAGTGTCAGAAATTCAGAGCAGAAGGAGCAACAAGATCTAAATCTTCCCTCAGTTATTTCTTACAACATTTAAGACAAACTACACGCATACTATAAATAACAAATACATGCAAATGGTACAGAAAATTTCTTAACACTTTGCCAACCTGTCGAGTTAAAATCGCCTACCAACAGGTGTTGAAAGTATCGCACATTCTTGGTGAAACAGTAACATTTAAAATTAACCGAAACTCTGTAACTCATATCACTATATAATGCAAATGTTAATAAAACGAAATGTCTATGTAAAAACCATTTCTTTGAAAACATACAAATACGGAAAATAAATTTATTAGAAAATTATTCTTTTAAAATAAGATCATTCGAAATTTTTGTATACAGACAAATATGTAAATGTTACTGAAATAATACAATGTATGTACATACGTATAAAGAGCTGAAGAAAGAAAATAGTGCAGCTAGAAAAAAGTTTTAAAGAGTAAGTTCCACTTAAAAATAACTCTTCAAGTTATCAAGAATGCATTTTTCCAAAGTAACGTACCCACAGTTACGATAACTTCGAAGATCCAATAACGATCAACCAAGTTGGCCAAATCGAATAACACCATACAGTCACGCTAATTACTGCAACACCCCTAAGCGAGACAGTTTTGCAAATACGAACCATTTGCCTGTAACAATTCGAGCAACCCGAAATCTCTTTTCTGGCTTTCTCTTCTGCGCATAATAGCCCCTTTATTCGCGACGTCACGCGCGGAAGGAGACGAGGCTATTCTTCTCGACGACCGATTTATTTCCAGGTGTATCCCACCGGTACCAAATGAGTCATCACCAGGAGTACCAAACAGAGGGAACCAGCGCTGGCCAACAGCATCCGATTCTGGGTCACATGGAGGCAGCGATGGCCACCACCGCCGAGGAAGAACAGCAACAGACGTTACAGTTGGAGAAGTATTTCAAATACTCGCATCCGACCAACGTGGCGCATACCAGCCTCACCTCTCAGAATCTCCTTGACAGCAATCACAATTACGCCAGTGATCTTCGTTACTACACGCCCCAGCAGACGCAATTGGACATGTCGAACTCTCAGTGCATCGTCGACGATCAAGCCAAGGATGCTCGATGCTCGAACGTGGCCATAGGCCACGCGATGGAGCAGTACCATCAGGCCATGGATGTGGCCAAGTATTCGGAACACCAACAGCAGCAGCAGCAGCAACAGCAACAACCGCAACAGGCTCAACAGGGTCAGCAATCGCAGAGTATCGAGCATGTTTCGAAGGCGGACGACGATTTCAGTGTAATACTTGCCGACGTGCGCAAGACTTGTTACAGTAGCTAGTGTTTCATCTAGATCAGAGCTGTCTGTAGGAGAACACTGAGAAACTTGGTGTTCCTTGTTTCGGCATTGATTTCTTGCGGTCGGATGTTGTAGGCCTAATCTTTAATGTAAAGAAATCAAATTGTTTGGTTCTTGGTATAGTAAGCATTGCAAACATTGATTACTCAAGGCTGATGAACCTTAATACTTAACTAGAGGTGTAAAGATGTAGTAACCTTTTGTCGTCAAATATTGTCGCAGTGGGTACATTTAAAATTTGTCTTTACGGTCGAGTGGCTCCACTGCGATTGCATTTAAAATTTGTCTTCAAAGCCTGATGGCTCCGCTATGAAAATGGTAAATATTTATTGCTCCGATTAGTTGGTAACGCTCCAGAAAAATGTGGAGAACGCAAAGGATTAACATGCGGATGACGCTACGTTGGCGCCATAGCCTGCTTGCTTCCGGAGACAGATGACACAGTGACACCATATTAGTGTCATCAGCGTCAACGAAACAGAAAATTTCAGTCACATTGAGCGGCCACCACTTCGCTGCTATAGACAATATGTGAAACACATTTATACGTAATACGTAATGTGGTAAATATCTAAATGCAACTATAGAGGTAAGAGAAATGTGATTTGTTTAAAGAAAAAAGGAATATCCTTGAGTGCTTAATATTTGTCGTTTCTACTATAGTGAAAGAAGTCCCTCCCATAGACAGCTCTGTCCTAGATAATCTTTTTGATATGGGCGATCTAGCCCTAGTGGCTGCAGAGAAGAGTTAGGTGCTAACGTTTTTTAAAGAATCCGGTGCTTATACACATTTCTGTACACATTTCCGGTGCTAATGCTCTTGATCAGGAGGTGTGGTTGCAAGATAACAAAGAATTGATGATAGATTATTGTTTCTTGTTGTTTGAAATAGTTATTTTATATAGCTATTTTATTTACTCTTTTTAGCTTTCTGCACTCAAATAAATAATAACAAACATCATGCAAAATAGGTATAATAACATATATGTGCCTGTTTAGTTTCTCTTTAATTCAAGGCTGATTTCAAAAAATATGATAAATTATTGCGAGATGATATCCCCAAATATATTTTATATATAAAATAGTTTATAATTATGTATAACATATAATTATATATATATAATAATTATATAATAATTATATACGAAATATATTTGGGGATATCATCTTTTTAGTAATTACATAGTAATTTTTACATATATTATATATTATACATAAAAATTTAACCAACGATTTGAATAAAAGTCGTTTACGACATTCCTAATTAAATAAGAACTGGAACTATCGTCAAGTGCAAAAAGTTAATCTCGTCGAAAGAAATTCAGGGTGACACACTTACCACGTTATCTTCTTTGAAAAAAAAGTGAAACGAACATAGGGCGTGATAATTTAACAGGTCCCCGGTAGAAACAATTGTGCGCATCAGTTAACAGTTATTTATTACAGACAATTCTCGGCATTCGACAGCATGTCTGACTTAAGGTGACGAAAATAAAGTAGAGTAGCATCCTAAACCCTGACGCATAACAATATGGTGAGCTATAACGCAAAGCTTTTTTACCAATGCTATTGCAACCACACTTCGTAATCTTTTTTACTCGTTGCGACATAGCGATAAAAATCGAATCTCTTCGAACTTCGAAAAGCTTAATGCGCGAAGTATTTGCACGTAATGACGGTCGAGACAAAGAAATCAAGACATACCTCGATTTCCTTAATGTCCAGAAACGTTATTGCGGTTGTAGAAATGTCTTGTTTATTTAATTTATAAGATCAATTGATCGAAATGTCGATGTTCGGTGACAGAATCGTTGAAAGCAACGGCGTTATTGTTGAACTATTTTTATCCACCTATGCACTCATGGTACAGCATAGCACTGTATATTTAGAGCATACATGCATATTTCCGCGTCGAAAATAGATCGAATAATTTTCCGTAACGAATTAAACGACGTATTAGTTTCTCGTAACGATCGATGCTTGACGGCGGTCTACTTAAGAACAAAAATAAGCTACATCCTTTCTTACATATTCATCGTGATGTTTACGAAAATGACGTTTATTTCTAGCTTAACGATTTAATCATCTTATTTATGGTGCACATTTCAAAATTCAGATACTTAATGTAAATGGAAGATATATATATATATATTTAGATATATATATATATATAGAAGAAGATATATATATAGAAGATATATATATATATATATATATAGATATATGTTTTTATGGCGATAATGTAGAATCTTCTGTGAGAAATACTTATTTAAAAGAAAAAAAGACAATATTAATCGAAGTACCTTATTTCCAATAAGTGTACGAACTTTTCTTAAGCCTCCTCGTTGGCTATTTTACATGTGTATAAGCACGATCTCCTTATTTTCCTCTGTTTCAGATGACTGAACGAAATTCTCGTTGTAAATGTAGTATAAACGTAGCAGAACGAATGATTCTTTTTTTTTTGTCCCTTTTTTTACTCACGTAAGCTTCTACTTTCATAGTCTTTAATACTCTATGTAGCATACGATGATACCTATATGTAGCGTGGCAATAAACGTGGATATTTTATCGTTCGATCCTCGATTTTGAATACACTTGCGTAAGCGACATATGGAATTTAGGTAATGAGTGTAAAGAAGGGGAGGAGAACTAAATTATTATGATTATTGTATCGTACTTAATAGAGACAATTATCAACAACATTCATGGCTTCTCGTGTATTTTTCGACCACTCATTATCAAATTAATTCATTTCGCTAGTGATACATCGTTGGAGATTGAAACAAACAAATATATAAAATACAAAATTGAGAATGTATAGGATGTTTCGTTTTATCTTGTCGACCTTTCAATCAATTATCTAGGTTTTTTTCTGCAGCAATTACTTATTTCGTTAAAACACATTCAACATCTTTAATTTTCAAGATCATCTTTCTTTTAGATCTCGAAATTTAACTTCATAGCAATAATATTGTTTTTTATTTAAAAATATGCAATTAAAAAAAGATACGGATAATCATGAAAATTCGAAAATCGTTGAGGATTAACATTGCTGTTTATTATGGTATTTATTCTATACTGAATGAGATATACTTTTTTATACGGTTAAAAATAATAAAGCTAAATTAGCGAGAAACAAGATATTTACAACACCCTATATCATTTGAAATAATTTATTACAATATAATAAATATATTACTAATAAAAATTCTAAAAGATATGGACTAATTAAACTCGGCGATTGCTTACTCGTTCTTTTTATTAAATATATATAAAAAATATGTGTATAAGTTACAATGTTACGTGTAAAGCTGAAATTATACACGGTGAGTAACATCCAGTTTCGATTCGAAGTATCGATAGTAAAATGTTTAAATGCTATTAGTATATCCCCTTACTATACCCGTTTCCCAGCCCCCTATAGTGTTAGCCAAAATGAAATCTCATAACAGTGTGTGTGTTCGCAAGTTAAAGGTAATAAATCAGTGCCTTCGTTATTCGAGAGAAAGAGAGAGAAAGAGAAAGCTTTAACATAGTATGAAATTCTTTTAAACAGGAACAAGTGTTTGAAATATTTTCCTTAAGTTGGACCATATCATTAATTAATGTCTATACCCTTATGTCTTATGTTATTCATGTGAATTTCTTTTTATGTTTCTTTCTTTTCTTTTCTGGTTTGTTAATCATGCATATTAAATGACACATATAATTTATCGAGATACTAACAGTAACATCTTGAATATTCTGCAATTTGTCTATACCATGTTTGGTAATTAAGTATACAAGATGATTCACAAGAAACTGATCATCCAAATCTTTTAATAAATCAAATATTTTTCAGGAATAAATATGATAAACGCAATATTCTGTCAAAATTCCAGTCAATTTTCTTAAAGCCTTACAATTCTTTTTCAAAGAAAATTAAAGATTCAGTTTTAGTGAGACATCAAATTTTCATCGTTTATAATGCTGAGAATTGGTAGCCTCATTATGAAGATTCATAAAACAGTATCACTGGATCCAATTTTATACAAACTATCATACAGAAATAATAATGTACATATTTACATAAAAACAATGATAGCATTGGAAATCAAACAAGATTTTTTTAAATAATTTTCTCAAAAATTCTTAGACTGTGTTTTACGCTTTTGACTATGCTTCCAAGACAAACAGGACAAAGATTATCTGTGTACTCCATCTTTTGTGAGTCACCCTATAGTTCGTAGGTACTTATATACACAATGTACAAATTTATATTGCTGTTTGCAAACTTAACCGATTACACAGTCCGGGTATAAATTACTTAATCGAATTATATCGCACTGACTCATACGCAGATGCAATTCATTCCCGGTGGAGACTGTGGTACTATTTTCTTCGTTCCTTCATCTTTTAGTGAAATATAGTATACAATCGTTAGGTGGTACAGACATGAGTGAATCGATAACGACCGGTGTCGTTTAACGCTTACAAGTTTCATAGATGTTCGATTATAGATGTAAGTATGTGCAATATATGTGTATATATACTTATTATCTTTTTGCTCATTTGTTCACTTATGCTAGGAATTACGTTAAATACGATTTTGTGTCGGTGAGGAAGCGCGGTGAATTGCAACATGTATATATAATATGTTTATTATTAAATTGGACAGATATTGCAGTCTTGTTTATAGTGGTTTGCTATGAAACGTATACTCCCATTTTTTATCTCTCTCATTTAAATACCAAGCGCCCTCTTTGTACAAATAATGAATTTTTATTCCATACAAGTCAACAATACTTTTTACTCACTGAATATTTTATATATAATGTATATCCTACGAATTGTACACGTTTCAGTTATTAACAAACGATCTGTATATACAAAGACTTAATTCATTCTCACGTGCCCTCAATGTTTATATTTTGCATCAGCGCGTGCTTCTTCTCCTATGTTATGTACAATTCGAACTTAATTTACACATATAAATGGCAGCCTTACATGTCATGTATAAAATTCTGTACAGATACCAGTGCATTTAGTGCCAAGCAAACACACGTAATCATTTTTTACAAATCACTAGAAATATAAAAAACTTGTTGAGATATGAATTATTTAATTTTACAGAAAATTTACCGCTTACAGAAAATTCGATATTGACTTCGATATCTTCAAACTAATGATAAACATTACGTTAAATATAAATTGATAACTTTAACATTTAATATTGTTTGTATAATATAAGTTTATTTGTACCAATTTATTAAAATTAGATTTTATATTAATTTATCACTATTATGCATGAAAATAAATAAACATTAATTAAACAGCCGAAAAAGTATAGTTTACTTATTTCGTTAAATGCATTTAGGTTTGAAAAGTCTATATTTATCGACACACTTTCTCTCAGTAATAATCATAAAAAATTCCATTCCAACAGTGTATTTCTCAATTTGTATTATAAATTGAGCAACTCTTTTATATTTCTAATAGAATAAGAAAAAATTACGTGTATGAACTTAGACTAGATGCACTTTAATGCATTGTGGCACTACTACACGTGGGTAAATTAGACGCGAAAGTCTTCATGTTACTCTGAATGGATTATTTGTAACCTAGTGTTCATGACGTATACACACAAATATTTATTGCTAGTCTCTGTTTTATCCGGCTGTGAACAGTTAATAAAAACAGTCTGTTCAAATTTCTCGAACAATTTTACGCCCTCTAATATGCAATAAACATTGTTGCTTTGTGATCAAGTATGTATGTTCAGTAGTACATATTTTGTAAGACACATTGTGCATATAATGTAAGGTATGTTAGGAATGATTACATTTTTGATAAATGCAGGCAAATAGTAGTTTGGGAATGTGATGAATGATAAATGTAAACTTAAATAATTTTCATATAACAAGATATGACAACTAAGTAAGTCTTTTAGAATTAGTTTCGCTTTTTCTTTTTTTAATAGTTCCTTCGTTTACCGTACCTTGTTCTCCCTATAAAATATTTTGTTAGTTATCCTAGTAAAATACAAATATTACTGTTACAAATGCATCCATTCAGTACAGCCTATAAAAGTAAGAATTTATCTAACATAGGTCTGCCGACGCCCTGGTACATGTACCAAGAACATACTTCTAACCTGCTTCTGTCATTATGGAAGCCCCGATACCGATCCTATATTTTTATAGAAAAACACTGACATTTAGAAAGCATATAATTAATATCAACCCGCGAAGATGATACTAATACTCACAACTGTCTTCAGTCTCACTGCTAGTGAGAGATTCCATTTACTATAAATGACAGGTGGTACAGGGGCCTCACTAATGGACAGAGCAAATTTAAAAATTTTGCGACCATTATATCTAAATCATCTGATCCATACTAGTCTTCTTCTCAAATAGATATTGTGAAATGGAATATATATATATTACATATTTACGACAACTTTTCAAATGAAATAGAAAAATAATACCTTAAAAATTGTTCAAAATGAAATTACTCCAAAATGTCATTATAATGAACAAGTCGATATACCCTGATAAGAGTGAGCACAATTAATACTTGATATGTACAGACGAAATAAAGTAAAAAATTTGGTGAGATCAATGATGATTTGACAAAGATATATAAGTAGCAAAGGTACCTTTTGTTACAAATGTTTACTTTTTAAAGCATTTATATTAAATAAATATAATATTAAAAAGAAAATGAAATTGAAATTATACTATAGGATGATTTTTGTTAATGTATATGTGATAAATTAATATGTCAAAGGTAGTTTTGCTTTCTGATAATTTGAATAATCTTGCCCTCTTTCATAAATTAAAACCTATATATCTACAGTGTTCTTATGTGTCATTCATCCCATAAACAATTCTGCTTCATTTTAGAATAGTATGAGAATATAAAACATTTTTTACAAGTTTTAATGCCACATTTATATGGAGCGGCTGCTTTTTTACCATCACCTTTGCCTTTGCAAAATTTTAAACCACATGGGTACCAACCAATACATAATTCTAATGAACATGTACAAGGTGCCCACATATTCGATGTGTCTGCACATCGTGTTACAAATAACGATCTTGAATCGTTTGTACCTTGTTGCGTTATAGAATTTGTGCTGAAGTTGTACACAGCTGCCATGAGTGAAAGTTCGGATGAGCCTAATAAAAGAATAAAGAAACTTTGAAACTAGATATTATATTGGAAAGAATTTTACTTACATGTTAGTTTATCTATTAATATAACTTACCAGGTCTTTGAATCCACTGTTTTATATCTTCATTTCTAGTATAAGCAGAACCAGCTGCTTCTCCACAAAGAGTTGCAATGTGTTTAGAAATATCTTTGGATTCGGATACATCTAAGAATAAATCCATGGTATAATTCACGTGACCTTTATCTTCTTCTGCAACACGCACAGTGCCTGGATTTTTTTGCCGTAATTTAGACATAGCATCAGATGATATGAAATCCACTTTGAAAAAATGATTAACAAAGCATAAAACTTGATATTGATTTTGACCACGTTCTTCTTCACCAAGAACTAAAGCTTTTATTATTTGAACTTCCTGAAGGAATAAATAAAATATTTTATTTCTCTTTGAAAAAAATATAAGAAAGATATAGGGTTTCAAAATAATGAATTACATTTTTAAAATCAATGAGTTGTGTCACTAAAGTACCATCTGAACATTGAAATTCTAAGGTAATAACATCTTCACTAACATTGGAAGAAATCGTTTCCAATAGAATATCACCACCCTGTAAATTAAAAGTACATAGATAACACTATTTTGTTAAACTTTGAATTCGTCGAGGTTATTCGAGATAAATTATTAATCGTTAAATTATATCAAAATATCTTTCATTAAATAGTATATCTATAATTAGAATTTTATTGATTCCTTATAATAATAAATGACAGAAAAAGATTCGTACCTGATTTTTAACATTTATGAGCAAGTGAGTTGTACAAACACTATACAAATAGTGCAATAAAAAACAGACTGTAAATAATTCGTTGAATTTCTTCATTGTTGCATGTTGTAACTACTTTTTTCACAGTACTAACCACTATTGTAATTAACTATAATTGATCGACATTTATTAGAAAGATAAACACTTTAAATATAACCTAATCGTAAGAACCTCCTACTCTGTACATTTTGTCGCGGTCAAAGCACACATTCACAACCATATTGGCATAGAGTATGAACTAAATAGAAAAGTATACAAAAAAGACGCATAAAATACGTTTTATTAATTATTTAAGTATAATTCATAAAAGATACAATTTACAAAGGTAAGATATATTTTATACAAGTTAAAATTAACTTGCGTTAGGAATGTTATTTAAATAACTGGTAGTCGAGGAGTTAAATTAAATTAAATTGTTAAATCAAAGAAAATGATATTAAAATAAATCTATTGTAATATGTATAATAAATTAACTACAGATTAAGTGTAACAAAATTAATTACAATAATTACATGAAATATCTATTATATATTAATTTAAAAATTCATATATTTTTATTTTTGTAGTTAGCAACTAAATTATATGAAAGTAAATTAAAGTTTGTATCATATAGAAATGGTGTTAATTAAATACATTAACAAAATCGATCTGATATATCATTTTCAAATTCATTTTGCTTCCCGCGGTTTTAAGGAGATAGAAGACCTCTCTTTACTGCTTCTTCTGGAGGACGGTAGAGCTTTAGAGGATTTGCACGATTCAGCATCATTTCTGAAAATTTTCGAAACAGTTCTTTAAATACTCCCATTTTTCTCCAATTCGATTTAGGGTATTTCAATATTGAAAAATTTCGTGTTGTGAAAATAATTTATCTGAAAGAACTAACGTTTCTCTAACATTTACACGTTTACTTACTGACATTTCAATCGTAACTCAGTCAATATAGGAGGTGTTGATGGTCTTTCGATAGATTTTAAATCATATGTTTTCAAATGCATATAAACTGGAATCTGGAAATTTGTCATAAATTTGTCATAAAAGTATTCTACAATAAATCGATCTATTACATGTTCCGGGTTTAAATAACAATACAAATAAAACAAACGCTTTCTGTATTCAGATTTGAATATACCCGCCTCCAAAACAAAAACCATAGAGTACCAAGTTATCGATAGAGACATACTCACGTAAGGTAGCGACGTATCAAGAGCTATCGGTTCGATATATCTCTTCGGTATATCCGGAACTCGAAAAGAACTACCCAATATAGGCGATTCTAAGCCGTTTCCATAAATCGATGCAGACGATACTTCCTTTCGAATGCCATGTAAATCCGAATCGTTTAAATCGTTCGACCACGAATCGTTTTGCTCGATTACTTCCGCATTTTCCATCTCGATAAAGTAGTCTTTGCCGATAGAATTGGTGAAGTTTTAAAGCGCAAGCAGGCTGAACTACTTTCGTTGAAATAAAACTGAAGATTCACTCGACGCCAAGCACTAGCCTCTAAATAATGATTCGAGAATGCTCTTCAACGTTATGTCCGACAAAGTGTTCATAAACTGAAGTTCCGTAAGTCGATATTTGGTCGATAAGTTACACTCTACTGAACAGCGGGTACCATGGAATCGTTTGCTCATCCCCTCTGAGCGTGATTCTTTCATTCTATCAATGAATTTACTTTTTCGTGATATATCGTAACATATGGTAAAATTATAAATATCTAAATTCATATAAAACATTTAAAAATTACCGGGGAGAAGCAGAAGTCATACTTTGTATTAATTTATAGTAGATATTATATATAGTAATAGGTAAAATAACCTTCTGTCGATTATCCATTTCTGTTCAATCAGGAATTGATCAAATATACATGCACTTGATAAACATTCAATCTCGATTTTCTAAAAGATGAAACCTCCAACAAAATTTAATTTCTATTTTCGTCTTATTTTGAATCATAGAATCTCCCTGACTTCATTTGTATTACGAATTTAGATCCGTTTCAAAAATATTGTTATACGTTGTAAGTTTAACAAGCTTATTTTAGAATAATCTGTCCTAAATAAGTTCAATCAACTAAACAGCAAAGGCGAACTGTTATATTTTCTTCCTATACTTTCTATCTTTATTTAATTACATTTAATTATATTTTCGTGATACGTAATTATCAGGACCTTCTAACTACATATATAGCTTTGTCTGTACAAGCAGTAATTTAATTGTCTATCCCTGTAGTGCAAAAGAAAATTTAATTACCAGTTACATTCTTAATTTTCTTGACTTCATAAATAAAACTTTTATGCAGCATAAAGTTCAAACAAGTTAATTAAATTGAACTCGGAAAATTTATACGGTCAATGAAAATCTATGATATAGTAATTTAATTAGACTTTCTTGCAAAAGATACTGAACAACCTCGAAAATTGCATTTTTCGTTTTAGTTGAGTAATTCCTTTACGCTATAAAATGTTGGTTTGAAAGTAAGTAAATAAAGATACGTGTGTATGGTTTTTTGCGTATATTTGACTGATGAAGGTGGATGTTAGCGACTTCGGGTGAAAAGAATTAAAAAAAAAAAAAAACGGAACTATATGAAATTTCTGTCGCGTTTTTGCAACTTTGAAGTGGAAAGAATGAGAAATAAAACAAAATAAAAATGGAACAATGCTTTTACAGCTACGAAGCATGAACGACGAAGACAAAAGGAGAAGGGGAACGATTTTTCATGCTCACGAATTTTTAACATAGAAAATGAAGATTAATGTTAAACAAAAGCAACATTGTCGCTACTATAATTTTAGACATTGTGATTACTATACGCATTATAAAACCGAGTGAAAATGTACATATTGTGATTTTATAGCGGAGAAGATGAATAAAAAGCAAAATAGAAATTGTAGAGACAATCCAGTAGAAGATTAATAAAATTAACCTAGCTTACATTCCTGTTCAGAAGTAAAAAAAGGTTGAAATAAACTGGAAATGTTAGTACATTATTAAAATCTCTTAGAATTATTATCTTGTTTGAAGTCTTAGCTTGAAAACTTTTCAAATAAAATTTCTTCTCTATCTACATCAACCGTGCTTCTAGATCATTGCTTTAATTGGATGATATATGTACATAGTTACAGACAATTTAAGTATTCGTACTATTAATCTTTCCACTATATTTGTGTTACTTGATTTCAAGACTCAATTATATTCAGAATCATATTTTGAATAAATTTTCCAGACACTTTTATCTAATTCATTTCAATTTTTCTCATCTGTGTTTAAATGAAAATATTTTGAAGATCAATATGCAACTGTTATAATTCAATAACACTCGTTTGTAACTCATGAAAATAGTTTTTCATAAAACAAATAGAACAAATTTTTATCTGTCACTTTTTCCCTTACAATTTGAATTAATACTCATTTCCCTACGAGATTAAGAAATGCTCTAATGTCTATTTCTTAACATCGCTAATTATATTTTCGTTAACAATACTTCCATGATACTAAATTTCTGAACACAAAATTCTGATAATCCACTAATAGGTATCCTAATACTTACAAACGGCAGTATATATAAACACTTGAAGTTTGAAGCGGCTTGAATTAACGCCACTAAATCTGAATGAGCCTCTCTACTGTCTATAAAATCAGAACTGGAGAAGATTAGGGATGATCACGAAAAGGTAGAGGCATCGAAGATAGAGCGTATTCAGACTAGAAAATTATACAAACACAACATCCAGTTACGATAATTTGCTATATTACTGCAACTCGTACGGTTTCAAATTATCGCCACATTGATCATGATCTTTCACGGATACAAAATTCCGATCGATCGATCTTTTCTTTGATATAAAGCTAACCAGCAGGTATCCTAATACTTATGAACGAGAGTGTACGTAAACACAAACTTGAAGTATGAAGCGACTTGAATTCGAACAACTCCTAAATCTGAATGAGTGTTTCTACACCCTACCATTCAGAGAACCGGAGAAGATTAGAGAAGATCACGAAGAGGTAGATGTATCAAAAGTATAATGGAAAAGTTAGAAGGCGGAAGCATCAAGCGCCTGTCGTTCAACGTAACGTCTCTTACGACTACAACAACGTTGTGCTGATCGTCGACGACGGCTCGACGTCTCCGGCGCACGCATCTGTCCAGAAGGGGCGGAAGGTGCACAGCGTCGGCTCCGTCGAAACGGCGGAAAACGTAACGTGTTTTATCGATTTCGTCGGGTCGGCCATGTTCGTGTCCGCCACCGGTCAGGCGCACTCGTGTCCCACCGTCGAGAGACCGTGCCACCGATAGATTTTCCACCGTCTACACCGTCGTCGATGTCGCAGGGCGTATAACGATGCGCTTGTAAAACGCGACCGCCCCGTGTGTTTTTTCTTTCCTTCACATCGTCAGACACGAGACTCGTTCACGCTCGTTTTCCGAATCGGTCCCGGTCCGTGTCGAGGTCGACCAGCGAGCAACCAGCGAGCAGAGGAAGCTTGCGAGCATCGTTCGAGAGCAGGCAACCGACGAACAAGCACCGTGAGTACTGTTTTTTTTTTTCATCAAAATATCCCTCTTGCGTTTCTTTATAGCAACTATCTCTTCGTTTAGTGAAAATGTGTTTCGGCTCTACTCGTTGATGATTTTTTTCGGTTTAAATCTGGCGAGGAATTTCGGTTGAAGAAAAGTTCTACGGTTTCCTAAGCTCCCTTAAGAGGGCTGTTTCTTCGGTGCTCTCCTCCTTCGTTTAGCTAGATATCGCTTCCCTTTGGCGGTTCTCCGTTGATGTCATAAATAGACGTCTTTTTATGGACTTTGTGAAATTCCAGGTCTTTATTAAACGGTCTTTTCGATCGTGCTCGTAATGGTCCTTCTTAATGGCTAGGAACTATGTAGACGATAGCAAATTAGAGTGTTTCACAACAGAGATTACATGTTTCTTTGATTACCTTTTATATAGAACCGATATTTCTCATCTTACGTCCTATTCTTCTCCTTTTTCGTGTTAATCTTTTGAAAAGAAAAAAGACGAAAGTTATTTTTTTTACATTTTTTCAATATAAACTGTACCTCTGTCGCCTGGTGATCAGTCCTAGATAAGGACGAAAGGGTATAGGGATAAAAGGGGGGAACATTTCGTGGGTATGAGCACAATCTAGGCCTTCGATCATCATGCAAAGCAAGCATTTTCGGTCACTTGATCCCAGAACTATTTCCGAGAACGGTCGTTGGACGATATTTGGCTCTGTCGTTTCAAAACTTTCCTTTTTACCTTCGACTTCTTCGTTTATCGTCGCTCGCCCGCTCGTCATCGTCCCTTCGTAGTTCGTCCATCTCTTTGGAACCGTTCCCCACCTCTTTACTCTCGCAGTCCTCGGCGATTTTTCTTTGTACTCGACAGCTTTTGTACCGATCGTGCACCAACCAGTCAACCGTATCGATATCGATCCACAATAATTCTATTCCTTCGATTCACTGCTCGTAGCCTTCTTTTCTTTTTTATTCCTCATTTCACCGTCGTTCCTCGTCGTGACACGAACGTTTCTCAGCTGCACACACCACTCGAAACGTCGACCAGTGAAAAACGTGGGCGAGCCTGGCTAATCGATTTGCCTCCTGGCGTGAAATTTTCTGCTTCTAATTTTCTCAAGTGTTCCATGTCGCGACCCGATTACAGGGCCAATCCTTCCGCGCAAAACGAGCCAGCAACCAGTGAATAAAGAGACATTTCATGGACTCGCGGATCCCCGCCTTTCAAATTCCCTCCTCTCTCTCTCTCTTTCTTTCTCTTTCTCTTTCTCTCTCTTGCAGTCCTTTGTTGACGCAATGATAACACGCTTTCCGACCGTAAATGCTTCCAAAACGATCAGCAGTATTTTGCCTCGCGACTCTAAAATTTGAATTGACTGTGCCGATAAATTTTTGCACGAGCTAGTCGTTCACTCGTATCTTGTTATAATTGTTTGGTGAGATGAAATTTAGGCTTTTGGTTTTTTGGTCGGTTTTGATTTGGAGGCAGTCGACACCCAGTTCCGCCGTTGCTGAGTGGTTATAGGTGGATGGTATCAGTGATCGATTTGATTCACTGGTAAATGGTTTAGGTTTCTTCGTGCTTTTTGGTTGCTTGATGGTCTTTTCTGTGCGAATGCATTTCAGCGTTACTTAAGAATATGAAATTTAAAGAGAAGAGGGCTTTGAAGATTCTGTTTATTCGTGTCTGTTATGAAATCTTGGACTTCAAATTATTGTTTTGTACAGAGGATAGTCCTTGATAATTTTATTTCTGACACTATGATATTTTATTATATTTTGTTTTGTTCAAACACAAACGTGCGTATATTGCAGTATCTGAACACTGTTCTCGAAGATATTTAAAGATATGTGGAAAAATGCTTCATTATAGTCGTAGTTATTCTATTTTATGATATTTAACTTACTTTTCATTATATCGTACCCTTTCTTTCTTCTATATATACATTCTTAAAAGAATATTTATGATTCTTCATTGTTTAGAAGAAACCGCATAAAAGTTTCTATATTCTGCAGTTATACGTGGTGGTTTCCGGCGCTATTGACAAGCGATCAGTATGTTCAGCTTTTGTATAACGACTCTACGTTATTTTGTTTCGCTTTAAAAACATGTTCTATCATGCGATTCCTTCGACATTTCATCATAAAAGTCACTACAAATTGTACGTCAATATGTGAATAATATTTCATCCAAGTAAACATTTCATATCTGCGTCCTTTACTTTACCATTTAACGTTACTAAATTACATATAAAGCGTAATTTAGTTAGTTTGAAGGATCCTCAATTACTTTATCTCATTTACGTCAACATGGTCGAGCATATAGATTTTAATTTAATCTAAAATTTAACAGATAAAATTTGCAGTCGCTTAAATAGTCAAGTAAAAAGATTTATCGAGAAATCAAATTCTAATTATTTATATATTTATATCTATATAAATGAATATTTTCAAGAGAAAACTGGGATTTAATTCAATCCACTGGTGCATGAGACTTGTCAAAAATTTGTGTTCATAAACGTTTAACCAATTATTTATTGATTCATTCTTCACACTGCTAAAAGGCTTTAATGATCAAATAGAAAAATTCATCGGAGAACAAAATTTTAATTACCATGATCCTCTTGCGCAATGATTTATCAACAAATAATCTTAGTGAATTGGCAAATTATAGATTGTAGTTTGTAGACTTCTCTTGCACAATTTTATGTCAAATAAACGTAGAACTCATAAAATTTGACGCTCCTATGCAAAGAAATTTGTCGACACTGATAGCTTCTAACTTGTGATTTATAAAAATGAATAATATTAGTTAAATAACATAAGGGTCTCCATACATTTATAAACAAATACGATCAAGCATATTGAATTGTATATTATAATTGTATATTGACATGTGTGTGAGATTTACAGAATTTGTTTTACAAACCCTCGATTAATTATGTACCTTATATTTCTTAAATCAATTATCTACCAGTCACACTGTCGATAAATTCCAACAATAAAAACGAAATTAATTGAGAAAATAGATAGCAAATTCTCATTAGCATATATTTTAATATGCAACAGAGAATGAATCAGAGCGAAGACGGATAATTGAACGATGATCGCGTTGAGAACATCCTTGAGAAGGATCTAGGCCAGTCGATAGTCTAACGAACGCTATCTTATAATATAGAAATCCGTATCAGAGTGAATTATTATTGTGATAAAAAGAAATAGTTATACTATCCCTTTACATATACTACGCTAAACGTAGTTAACGTGTCCCCTCTATATAATGAAACACCGTGCGACTCGCATCGAGATTGAAATTATAAACTAGTGTAGCGTTTCGCGTGAGTCAACGAAACGTCAACGTAATTGCGAAATCATCCGACTGTGCCTGTCCGTGATACGAATGCAGAAACTGGCTTTATTAATACCGCTGTGTTAATTCAAATTGGCGTATCTGTCCAAGAGTTGGTTTTGACTTTTAGACGTTAAGAACGAGTTTTAGCATTTAACGATCAATCGTCGATTTCGCATAGGAATACAAGACATTATATTTTCGATTTTTATATACTGATACGGCTTTCTTGTTTAATATGCGCATAGGTAAACCATTTCTGAACAGTATCTGACAGCAGTGATTTGATTTAAACGAAAGTTGCAAATACGACCTTACGACTTGGCAGAATTATGGCTAGAGCTAATTACGGAACTTAGAAACTTATCGTTTATATTTTAAGGACCAAGTAGAAAATCGTAAATATTGAAATATCTTAAAATTTTGAAACTTTGGCTTTTATCTCTTTTTCTAAGGAGATTTTAGTTCAAAATGTTTGTATAACCCTCTTATTTAGAAAAAAATAACTATTCAAACAGAGAGCGACAGGTCATGAAAAATTCAATATTTACATCTAAAATGCTATAAAATTCATTCAATACGTTAATTCGAGGAATTTTCATATATTTCGTGAAAAACATGTTTATGTAATCTTTGATCTAAAACTTTTCCATTTAAGAGAAAAAGAAAAATTTTTAAGGAGAGAAAGATAAGCCGAAGTAATCATTTCAATTCAGTCAGTATCGTTTCGATAAATTTTCATATATTTCGTCCAAGAAATCTACAGACATTTTATTCAGAAGAAAAAGAAAGACGATCGAAAGAAAGTCAAACAGGTCGGAGCAATTTTATCGTACAGAAATAAATCGCTATGGTCATTTTTAGCCATGTCACGTCGGATTATCGTGACACAACTATATTGGAGGAACACATGAAAAAGTACTTTTTACTCGAGTAGAATGGAAACTTAGGAATATCTGAACACTTATAGACGAAGAGACTGGAAGAGTATAGTTAATATTATTGGACCAGTATCTATAAGTACGTGGTTGTATCGATTCGTGCTTCAGCGGTTCTCTTGTATCCATGAATGTACTATAGACTATGACACGTTTATACATGAAATCTAAATTCTATATTGAATTAAAAACGCGATTTAAAAAGTAGGTCAGATTTATAAATCTTGTAGATTTGACTGTAATTTTTCGTCCCTTTTCTAGTTAAACATTTCAGAACAAACATTACCGCATCTACTATTTTTATAGTAACTTCATTGTATTACTATTTTTACGGCAAGTCCATCGTAAGTTCCATATTATGGTAAAGATTATGTACTATAATAATTGTAATATGCTCCAATTAAAATCCTCGTTATAACATACATAGCTTGAACGTTATTGTAAAATCAGAATGTAAAGTCAACATTATATTCCTAAATACTGAGTAATTTCCCATCGTAGTTTTAAAATGAATATAGTTCCACCTGAATATAAGTGTTGCTTTAATTCCTCGTTTGGTATTTTTTTGGTATTTTTTTACTACTTCTTTCGTTGTAAATTCTGTTGCAATCAATTTATAGGATTTCATGAAATTTTACACCAATCACAATTCTATTACTTTGATGCATCAAGTCAAAGACTGAAATTTTAATTCAAAGGATAAGATCATTTTTAAGGCAAGATAACTTTAATTCAAGGCATGCGACCAATAAAGATAAAAATATTTTTAAAGGCAGATATGTTAATTGGCATAATTATATTAAATATTATATATTAAATTATCAAAGTTAAATAATTTTGAGAAAGATTAAATGTCTTGTTGTTTCTTTCTTTCTCGAAGACTCGTATTAGTTTAAATCAGATATACTAAAAATTAACTGCTAAAAATATATAATTCTGTCGGATTATCAAAATTAAATTGTTATTCCACGGCCTTATATAAAAATTTTGTTTATTCTAGCATAAATTTATTCAAAGCACACGTCGATCTAGCTTTCTCAAGTATCTGCACTTTTAAAGAACGCATAACCAATTACAAAGACAATAAAACGCTCACTGAAAGAAGAAAACGAGTTTAGATGACAGTGTCAGAACTCGAACTAGCGAGGTCCTACGGCTTGTCTTCAATTATAGATCTAATAACACAGAACGGTTCCTTCAGTCGCGTTTAACGTTGTGGGACGGGCAGTTTACGGATGGGACGAGAAAATGTGCGCGATTTTCCTGATTAAAGAGCACTTTCTTTGAAACACTTCCCTTCATTCTTCTCATCCGCTTCCATAAGCTTTACTTTTACAGTGAACTTTACGCAACTATTTTCTCATGATCGTCTAAATATTCTGAACTTTTTTCCTTAAATGTGAAGCTCGTACGATAGCTAGTCACGCATATAATTTTTCGTTAATTTTTTGATATTTAAATGTATGAAAAATATAAGAGTGATTTTAATATTTCATAATTTAGCGTGAAATAAAGAGCGATAAGTTTTTCTTACGATACAAACATTTTGAGATTTCCATAGTGATAGAAAAAATATTAATACTACGTGAATATTACGTGATTGACTACTATATACACCTTAAAATTTCAGTCCCTTACTTTCTAATATCGAAACTTTTACATTTCTTCGAACGAATATCGAGTTACGTTAACATATCGGATATCCAGATTTTACGATAAAAGTTAATATCAAATTCCATAACGATGCAAAACATGCTGAAACTCAGGCTATTGAATTCCACTGGTTTCGAACCGGTCGAATCGATTTTTCAACTAATTAGCAGTTATATTAATCCCACAACGAAAAGAAGATATAATTCCTGCAAAAAATACCATGACGATCGACTTGAATGATGTCAAGCACACTCATAATCGTCTGTTCAGGATGGAAAAAGAGAGAAGAGTCGCTTGAATAAAAATCCCCCGAGGCAGTTTTGATCGTCTCTTCAAGAATTCAGTTCTCCAGCTTTTTGATGAGCTTTTGCGTGTTTTGGAAATTTGATGCCCGAAGCTTTCACGATCGAAGTGCGCGATCATAATTAAAATTTCAAAATCTGTCGAAACATTTTCCTCTTTCACTTTGAACGAAGTTTATACGCTCGTTACTTCACGGTGAAGAGAACCTAGAATATTTCCCGATTCTGAGGCAACCATATTCCGGGTATTCTGTGATTAAAGACGAAGTTGAAATTCTGTTGAAGTTGTAGAAATGTTTTCTTAGCGGTTTTCAAACTGGAAGTTTAATTGTGACACTATATGTCTAGAAAGCAATGTTACTGTCTGACCATTTGTAGGTAATTGTTATTTCGTGTATGTCTTTATTTCGATTAAAATTTTGTTTATTTTGATTAAAACGAAATAAAAGGCTAATTTTATATTACGAAGAATTTTTGACTATTTTAATGATATAATATAGACCAGAAGGTATTGCAAGCAGCATCAAAATTTCAATGTTTGTGTTACACAATTAATATACATATTACAAGATTCAAGTGTATAATTAAACACACGATTTGATTAAGCAAATTCTCATCTAACTCAAACACTTTTTACATGACTATCACGAGCGAAACGCATTTTCTTAGATGTAACGAAAAATATACATATATAACTATAAAATAAATATGAAAGTGTATACGTGTAAACAGTATATAAAAACAGAAACTAGGACAAAAAATGAAAACTTCGTTATGAATACTCTGTCGTGGAACTTTTTTTTCGAGTCAGAAAGAGAGGCGACTGAGAACGTTCATGTAAAGGAGTTACTCAATGAATCTCAAGGTTTCGTGAATTTAAAAAGTTTCACATGAAATATATACAGAAAATATTCCGCAGCGAAATCGCGAAACTTTGCCAGCATGGTCGGGAAACTATTTCAAGCAAAAAAATATTACATAAACCATGAGTAAATTTCAAGGAAGTTCGTTTTGAAAGTCTGAGAAGTTTGTTGGTAGAAGCGACAAGTATTACGCTATATGATTTACATTTAATACCCTTTTAATTTATTGTATGCAAATTAGCTTCGTGCTATATATATATATATCAAATTCATATCACTTTTGTTCATCTTCATAAGTAATCATAATACTTTGACGAGGTTAAATTCTTGTCAAATTAATTTTCATTCCCACTCTGTGTGCATATAATAAAATAATAATATAAAATAATTTTATATAAGGGTGGTTGGTAACTGGTGGTATAAGCGGAAAGGGGGTGATTTTACGAGAAAAAAGAAGTCGAAAATATAGAATAACAATTTTTCGTTTGAGGCTTTGTTTTCGAGAAAATCGACTTTGAATTTTGGCTCGGTACGCGTGCACTTTATCACGTCTCGTTATAACGGATCTCACTGTAGATTTAAAAAAAATTAAAAAAAAGAAAATTAAAAAAAATGTTTATTCTATATTTTCGTCTTCTTTTTTCGCGTAGAATCACCCCGCTCCCTTCCGCTTGTACTACCAATTACCAACCACCCTGTATATAAAGATTCCTGCAGTCTATTTCCAAAATGTATCTGTCGATGTTATGAATAAGGAGAATCACCAAGATTCGGTAGCAAACAGTATCAGGAAGCCACTATTCTTCGAAATTAATAGCTAACTAATTACTACAATCTGTTAACAAATAAAACTTCTATAATTCGCTTCTAGAACTTTTACCAAAGTAAACATTATACTATAAAAAACTGTAAAGTAATTTTTTCGAGCGATTTTCCGGCCATCGCGAGGTTCGTTTACGTCGGTCACTAGATGTGAACGATAAGGAGTCAGCGAAGCTCGTAAACGCCGATTGCGTTATGAAACTACTGCGAGCAGATTCGAGACGCAGCGGTTAAATCCCATTGAAAAATATCCCTATTGATTTTACACATTCGCCCGTGGATATATGAGACGATAGGAAAGACGAGGAACGGCAGGAGGCACACACGCCGCACGGTTTCTCGCGCCAGATTCATTCTGGTCTGGATCATTTCGCGAATTAGCCTGAATTCGTAAGTCAAACATAATTAGCAAGCTTCGTGAATTCCAAGCACGTTCAGATCCAGCTCTTTATTTGCTCCGTAACGTTCGCTGCTCGAAGATCCTGTTACGAGCTCGCTCGTGATGCTGAATCGTATGTTCACGCTCATCTTCGCACTCGCAGTCTAAGCGTTTGGAGTCTAAACGAATGGAAAGTAGTTGCTATGACTGCTATTAAGCTGATAATTGCCTATGATAAATGCTTAAATTATTTTCACATATCTGGTAGAAAAGTGAAATACTTGAGATTTAACCTTGGAAATGCGAATCGAAATGACGTAAAATATACATACGTAATACGTGTAATCACTTACAAGAGTATTCGAGCACTTTTCGTGGAAGTCTCTTATGAATATATCGTGCGTCTTGTAAAAAAGAATTTGGAATTTCATCAGCGATGCAGCGAGTACAAAAGTCACAACGTAGGATCAAATAAGAGGAATGAGCATATTCTTTATCACGTTACATTATATAAATATTTTTGTGTTTGAAAATGTATAACGCCAGAGGTATTTCATTCTAAAATTTGAGAAAATATTTACCCAAAAATCTTCGTCATAGCAATTATCTGCAAAGTGCGGAAAACAGGAAATCTTTGAGTATCGAAATAAATAGTACATGTTCGAGAAAAATGATGCAAAGAGAAAAAAAATGGTCAACAACCTCAGAGAACATCAACTTGTGTACGTAAATAAAAGAATGGATATTAATTAAGGAGTAGACACGTGTGTACTTACATCGGCTAGAGTTTAGCCGGTAAACGAGCCAGTATTAGGAAATCGATGCAATTGTTCTGGAACTTTAGATACGAAACTCGATTATGGCGAGAAACTATCATTACGACTAAGTGGTTAGCCGATCCCCGGAGGGTTGAGTGACGCGTGAAACCCTGGAAACACGACGCCTTTTCATACCCACGCGTCTCACAGTAGCCATAGCCAGAAGAGTACAGCTTCCATTAAAATTCGTAACGCGCTTACGTTAAAGTGAATCGTTCTATCTACGTCTCTTTCCGTAAAACGTTACGCCATAAATAGAACGATGATTCCTTACGTTCTCACTGGAGTACGAATATTTATGCAAATTTACCGTCGCGATTTACCATCGCGTGAAAAACGTACCTTCAGCCCAGGAAGAGCACAAGTTATTCCGAGAAGTTTCTAACAGCTGAAGTGGGATTCGAAGACAGTGAAATTAAAATGTACGTTTTTCTTCGTCGTTTTACATTACATGTTTATGCAAACTCACACGTCCTTACGAATATAATTAGAAAAAATGGAACCTGGGCAGAGATCAGTTTTGCCCACCAAATATTAGAATGGATACTGCACCTTGAATATTTTATACATTTTTGCATATTACGTACATCTTGTGCATTTTTGCATCTTTAAATTTTTCATAAATGCATACAAATCCGCACTCTAGTTCTCGTAAATTTATCGTGCGATCTTGTTCTTCTTCCATGGAATAATTATTAAATTGCGAGGAGAATTTTGTTATGGAAATGTTTTTTTGTAAATCTTGCTTCGGGAAATTTCAGTATAATTCAGTATAAAGATATTGCTATTCGGATTCATAAGGAAAAGCTCGTTCCGATTTTTAAGGAAAATTCAAACGCAGTACATTTCAATTTCGATACACATTTATTGAACTTTATACGTGCCATTTTGTTCCACGACCTTCCTCCATCTTTCACGCAACTTGAATATTCCATCCTACCAGAATCTCTCAGATTTTTCGGCGAAAAATTTTTCAATATGATTTTTTACGTCGACCGAAAAGTTAACATTTTTTCTATCACGAGAATTTTATAATGACCTAAATAGGTGAAAATCTGAGGATACGATGTCTGATGTATACAGTGGGTGGGGTAGCACATCCGGACCAAGCTCCAACAGCTTTTGTCGAGTAGTCAAAGACACACGAGGCTGTGCATTGTCCTGATGAAACACGACGCTCTCCCGATTCGTTAGTTTTTGTTCAATTGCTCTCTTTAATTCGTCTAATTGCGAGCAATACTTAAATTTATCGTCTGGTTGTTTGGTAGAAACTCAATACAAGAATCCTTTCCAATCCCACGAGACACAAAGCATGATATTCTTCCGATGAAGATCGGCTTTAGGGGCGACTAAAGGAGATTCATTCTGCTTTCCAAAGATCTTTTCCGCTCAACATTATTATAAATAATCCATTTTCTATCCATCGTCACTGCTTGTTTCAAAAATGGTGTCTCCTCGTTGCGTTTATAGAGCGAGTTGCAAGTGAAAATGCGATCCATCAGATTTTTCTGCGTTAAATCGTGGGGACCCATACATCAAAACGCTTTATATAGCCAAGCTTCACAAAATGGTCGTGAATGGTGGATTTTGATATTTTGAACATTTTTGCTAGATCCGTGTTTTGATCTGATCTTCATCAGTGGTGGAGGACCTACCCGGGCGTTCGTGATCTTCAAGGTTGAAATCATCAGCTTTAAACCTAGCAAATCACTTCCGCGCAAATCCTTCAACTATAGCACCGTCTCTAAATGCCTATAATGCACTTTGTTTTCTTCCATATTTCAAAGCGTATAAAACTAATAAAAGTCAATGTATCGAAACGAAAGTTTCTACTAAAGATACTTGAAATATCACCTTTTAGAATATGTACACGAGTCATTAGTTTTCAATCATTCTGATATATTCAGACCTGACCTAATGCCAGCTACCGAAAACCGACACGAACTTTCCGAACATAGAATTTAACATATTTCATAATTAAGTATTTTATGTCGATTGTTATAGATATCTCATACTTCTGCAATATTTATACCATATCATTTCACTTCACCTTTGTCACAATGATGATAGCATCGCCTAATGTCATTGTAATAAAGACTTCATTGCTATATAGAAGTGCAAAGACTATAGGAACAGAAATTATATCTACGTTAATGCCTTGTGAATGCTTTCTACAACCAGTAATTCCTTTTTATGATATTCCACAGCTGTCTTTTTACACTTTTGCAATTTTTATCTGTTTGATCTTCTCTTTTGTTAGGGAAATTAAATTATACCGAATTATAATGGGAGAGATATTATTATTAAAATTATGAGGATTGTAAAAGAAGAACCTAAATAGAAATTAATTCGATATGAGGGATTTATTGCAATCTTTCGCGACGAGTACTATAAATACAATATAATGGTAGAAATACACGAGTAGAAAAGGAGAAAGAGAAAGCACGGAATAAATCCCAGTATAACGTATCAATATCAATATATGCTTTAATTAGAAAATACTTCAAAAATACATAGTTATAAAGCGTTATAAAGCGGAGAATTTATTGTTTGTTCGGTTATGAAAAACTGTATAAAAACAGAAGAATAACAAATTCCATCTCGCTAGGTTAAAATTAACACACGCTTTTATTGTTCTATCGAATGAATGCTATCTTGTGTTTGTTTTAAGCAGTACAAATTTACAATTTAAATCATTTGTTTGTAGAAGGCAAACAACTATACGGTTGACGTAACATAACAATTATCGATTACTCGTATCGTTTCGATACGTGTCACGATCTTTCTAGCGATTTTTATGAACTGCAACAAGATCGACGATACGATTACATGTCAAAGAAATTTATGTTCATCGAAGAACACACGTTAAGTCACTGCAACGCCCACGTATGCTTCTTGCTTTCCACAGTGCCAAGTTAGGTATCGATCTTGCATATTCAAAAGCAGATTAGATTACTTTTCCTTATGTGTGCTGATAAACAAATTCACCGCTCTATAAATTATTACAATTATCTACGCGAAATAATATTTACATTGAATAAAAAGAATCTGTTTATATTCGAATTACTTTCCGAGTTATATATCTCTGGCTTTAATATTTTTTTAAGATACCTCAGACGAATAAAGCAAGAGAAGCGATTATAAATGTTCTTTCTTATGATTATATCTTGTAGTTTTCCTCACCGTCACGGTAAATCGAAAGAAAACTAATTTTCTCGCCTTTTAAAATGTCTCTGCATACCTAATCTCGGTTTCACAAAAAACGGCAGTTGTTTATAATTCAAAGAAAGAATGATTTACACGAGCCACTTTACAAGACTGGTTTCTTTACTCGAGCTTGCATGTCAGCAATGAAATTTTTATGAACGAAATTATACAAACTTGACAAAGAGAAATAATACACGTTTATGTTAAAGAAACGTGTTACGTTATTCATATTTCCCAAATTGCGCTACATATTTTATTGAACGAACTGTTCTACTTTAATCTTCGTGTGATGCAAAAAAGTTATGAATATGTATCGCGTTGCAAGAGCACCGATAACATTAATATCCATGATATCAAACGAGGATAATATTATTAATATTAATAACATCGTCACTTTGCTCTCGCAACCAATTAGAGCATCATTAAAGACCTCTACAAACACAAACTTAATGAAACAATTGTTAAAAAGAATCGAATTGCTATATGAAAAAAAACTATATGCCATACTGAGACGTGATAAAAGTAGACGAGAACTCTGAAATATGAATATCGCTGATAAGTTGAACAAAAGTTACTATTATCATTTCGTGTGTTTCATTAGATATTCGCCAAATATACGTATGCAGCAATATAATATCCTAAATTGATAGAAAATAGTAAAACAGTAATTGGTGAATTCTTGATTTATTTAATGTATCTAATAGTAACTATATATTATGTAACAAGGAATTTTTTGGCATTCATACATGAATTTTAGAATTACTATTATAAGTAATTGATAGTATTAAGAGCATTTAATCGAGGAGTTATTTGGAATACTGCCGTATCCGACAAAATCGTGCTCCGAGATACTCAAAATTGAATTTTCCTTTTGTTTATAGAATCGCGATATTTATAAAAAGCCTACAAAATAGATAGTGCAAAAACTTCATTTTTAATATAGAAGAAAATGATATCGAGAAAAAACGATTACATTACTTCTAATACGAAATTACAGAGCTTTAAAGAGATGATATAATTCTGAACGTCCTTTTCTCGAATATCAATCTGGTTTCCACGTTACATTCCAACGATTACGACATTGAAAGTAGTTACGTATATACAGTGTCTCATTGAACGTACATTTAAGTAAATATAAAGCAATAAAAACAGATATAAGAATTTTTAAAGATATTTATTGAATAGAAAACAAATATGAGAGAAAAAAATTACATTTGTAGCTTAATTTGACGTCAAATTTTATCAATAGTAAATGAAATATTTATGAATTAATTTTTCTGCCTTATAACTCAATTTTCAATTTAGTTTTCAATTTAATTTTTTGCAATTTTACATTTCGAACGTATCGAAGTTATTAAGAGTGCGAAAGATAAATTCAAAAAAATACATGTATATTTAAAAGTGTCAAAATAAAAATTGATAAAAATTCTCTGTTGGCATTTCGTAAAAGTTCAAAATTCTTTAAAAGTGTCTCTTTTGTAGTTTTTAAAATATTAGATCGAAAAAGGGTGTCTCTCCAGAAATTCAGAAATTCACGTATAATGAAATCTGCAGATTATAAAAATGCGATAATCTGCAAAAAGGAATATTCCGAGAAACGCCCGCAGTCTGAAGAGCCCCTCGATAATCATTTAAGACATTTATGTAATTACAATTTAGTATTGAATTTTCTACGAGAATTATTTTTTCTACAATTGTGGCATTTGCTTTTTCTATTGAACTCTACACTAAAAACTATACGTATTTATTACCCTACCTTAAACCGAAACCGTAAACAACTGTTTCCTAAAATATGAAACAAAAATCCATGTAACCGTGCAATTGCCTTAATTTATTCGTTTTACGGCTAATCCTACTGAGGAATTTTTCGTCGCAGATTTTCGAGCTTTCGTTCCGCGTCAACTACCTTCTATAATTAAGTTAATTAAGAGAAAGTAGCTGCTGCGTATACTCCTACAAACCTATTTCCCAAGTGTTCCTAGGTATTTCAACGACCGCGAAAACGCGTACCTTCGTCGGATTATACTTGAAGCGAGAGGCAATGCGGTAAAATGAAACGAAAAAATAAGGTAAAAGAAAAAAAGAACGAGGAGAAAGAAAGAATGAAACGGCAACATCCATCGAATCCTTTGTTTCTAAGAATGGCTGCCAGCTCGTGGAGAACGCCGACGACTATTGCGTGCGTGGGTGACGCGTGCCTGACGTCAATTTATCGTCGCCGCGACGATAACGATTATTTTGTTGGGTTGCGCCTCCGTTATCGCGTTATCGCATTTTATTGGAGGCCAATGTCGAAGTCGGCGAAATGAAAAATTTACAATCCGCTGATTGATAAGACAAACGATTTCTTTGAATTTTTAGCGCAATGTTAGCTCCTGTTTCACGACGTATTGGTTAGACTTGCCACGATTTATTCGGAAAAACGCGAGAGGATTTTTCAATTTTGATTTTCTACCATTTTGGTTAACCCAACTGTAAATGTCCGTTATTTGTTGGAAATTCGTTCTCTTCTTACCCTTTGACGCATGAAACGGTGAATTTTGCTTTACTTGCAACTGGCAATGGAAATTAAAAAATATGAACTTGGGTATGAATTAATAAATATAAATTTCATATTATGGAATGTAATTATTGAAATGTTAGAGAAGGAAATAAACTGAATTTTTAGTGAGAAATTGCTTGTTCCAGGGAACAAAGTTATTTGATACCTGGTTCCGAATACAGCGAAATCGTATTATGGATCATAGTATCAAAATAATATTATATACAAAATAATATCATAATAAAGCTAATCGCCAACTAATCAATAATCGCCAACAAACTATGTATAGTTGATTATAATAATTTCATATACGTTCGATAAATACCCGTAGTCTATTAATCTCTATGTAAGTAAAGGGAATCGTTGCTTTTCCAATACATCAGGAAGTGATTCAGACACAGCTTCGAGCGGAAGACTCGCCGTAGCAAGTAGTAAAGTCTTATCGATGTCAGGCAGTTAGACAGTCAGACAAGCTACCACACCCACCGATTATTCTCGAACATTTCCTATCGCTTCACGATATTTAATATTAACCGTGATATTTTAAACCAATTTCCGTTGATTATTACGTCGAAGTACGATACTTTAGTTCTCTAATACGTCATCATAAATACTGACGTAACCGATAATCATCGAGACACGCACAGTGTAATATTATCTGTTTAACGAGCCTGATTGAACGCTACAAGAAAAAGTTTCCGGAGTTCTTGAACCGTGAAAGTACCAGGAAGTAGGATGCTTGTGACTTTTAATGATTTGACTAGAACTTTCAGTGGTAAGCTGAGCGAAATTGAGTTTCGCGTACGTAATTTGGGTTTGCACTGATTCGAGGATTGTCGATTCCTTTGGAAAGGCTTTTCAAAGGCTTTAAAAAGGAAATATGTATCGACAAATTACAGATTGTAAATTTGTTTGCTTACTAAATAGAAATATTACAAAACATTTTTATTATAGTGAATTGCTTTTTCCTTAGCGCGATTATAGAACAATCGAAGATGACATAAAGAGTAATTTAAAAATGAGTGTAATTTAAAATGGGTATATATAATTAAAATGTTATTATATGTTGTTGTATATATATTATATATTAGTATATAATTAAAAAATGTGTTTCATCTTGCAAAGGCTGTCCTTTTATTTAATCTTTTTATGAAATATGTATTTTTATCGCCAAATCGTTGCCTGAGAATCAATATTTGAAAAATATTATCCTTGAAAGAACTTCACAAATACCGTGTATAGTTAAAAGACTTATTTTTAGACCTATGGGATTGTTCCCATTTTAATTATGTCATGTTAAAATACTTTCTTTTGATTATTATTTGATTTTATTATTTATGATTATTCTTTGCACAACTTCTTAAGTTTACCGTGTATATTTAAAAGACTTATTTTCGAACCTACAGGATTGCTCCCATTTCAATTATATCACGTTAAAATAGTTTCTTTTAATGATGAAATGACATCCAAATCAGAAAATCGATAAAAGTAAATTTGTCGTACTTTCCTTGCATCTTCTTCAATCTAATATTAATATTGAATTAGAAAGCAATATAATATTTCATATGAAATTTTAATTTTTGCTTTTAATATTGAACAAAGTCTACAACATGACAATCAGATGTCAATTTCCAAATTTAGAAAAATTGTATTTCGCGTGTACCAACCTGGTAAAATGAAATGTAGAGAAAACATAAAATGGAATAATGAAACGTAATCATATGGAGTATGTTTTCATACTCCATGGTACGTAATATCATCGCGTAAATGCAACGTAAAGAAGACGTCTTATCGAGAGGAAAGGAATGATAACCAAGTATATGTAAGCGAAGAGGGGAAAGTTATCACGACACGAACATGCCAGTGGGCTAAAATAATTCTTTGCTATATTCTCTACAAGATCTTACTGCTTGTGTTTTCTAGCTTCCTGCTTTCCCTTCTACGTAGTTAGGAATCCTCTTTCTCCCTAGCCATAATTTTCGCGCATCAGCCTGCTCCGTAGTTTTTTTTTTTCTCTCCCCTTTACACACGCCCACGCAACTCCTCTCAGTGGCAATTTCCCCTTGCGTCCTCGAACTTAGTTCAAGGTGACATTCTATGGATGAGAATAGAGAATCTTACGAGATACTCATTGTTATTTCTGGCATACCGCCATTTTATTTCTACGAATGGGGCGCCATCGAGTCTTCTTTCTTTGGAGCGATTCCTTTTCCCCCCTGTAAATAAGCTACTGCGTATCAAGTCTGTTGGAAAGTTGTCATAAAGGGATTTTTCTCAGCTTAGGCAAAATATACTGAAGTGAATAAAACGACCTATCGCATTAGAACAGTTAGGAAAAATTCGATAAACTTGATAAATCATGGAAGCTTTGGAAGCGTGAAAAATTAACATGTTCGGTGTTAGTAATATTAACATTAACAAATAGCCACCGCATTCAAAATTTCGAAAACGGGTAATAACGAAAATTATTCAAACTTATATGAAAACACATTGTTCGAAGTTCTCCGTGCCCTTTCATAGCAAAATTGTTCAAAATTATTTTTTCATCGCTCTTATAGGATGAAATATATATGAATCGTTAACATTCCCAACGCTTAAGAAGAAAGTAAAACATCCTACAGAGGATTAACAGGATTTCATGCATTTAAAAATTATTTGAAGATCTAATGAGAGAAGACGTAGCTTAATGGAAGAGCTTAATGAAAGTCAAATAGAAACGTATTAGGAGATTGCATTCAAGGAGATTGCAGCTACTACAGTAAGGACGAAGAAAGTTTCGTATATATAGATGGAGCAAAGTCAATTGATCGCTCAAAGTCACTTAAACAATGTCACAAGATTACAACTGATCGTATCCTTTGTAATTTTACTATATATTTCGACTTTACTATATGTTTTGTCCGTATTTGAGATAGAATGTAATATACATATCGATAAAATTGGAATTGAAGGTAGAGAAGATGCTACCATACTTCCGGTGACAGACAACAACTCGAACAAACACTCGTCGTAGTTAAATACAAACTTGTTAGAATTGGTCGAGTTACAGATCGTTTAGATCGACAATGGTTTCTCGTTTTCTCAATAAATCCAAATTTCTGGAATCTTTTTTAATTATACAAAATTAAATCTTGTCTATGAAAGATATGAAACATTGGTTTTCCATTACAAATAAATAAATATGACAGATATTATCGATATCTGTTTTTCCTGCAGTATTTATATTCTTATTGCGCTTTTTGAAAGTTATTAAGTGATACATTATATATATATATTGCATTTCAATCATGCATATATATATATATATATTATATATATATATATTATATTTATATATATATATTTATATTTATAT
>NT_176546.1:0-1036 GCF_000188095.3 Bombus impatiens | reverse complement strand
CTAACATATCATTACAAAAATTCACCGTTTATCGTGAATATGCACCTAAAACTGTATTCGTGGGCTCAATAAACAACTTTAAATCATATATTACATATATTCTTTATTTATTTTATATATATAGTGTATACATTGAAAATAAATAACAAATTCGTTAAAATTTGATAAAGACATAAAAATTATTTTGCGTTACGTAACAAACAATTATCTGGACTCTTCTTTTCAGGCAAAATTTGCAGTTACCATGAATTTTGAAAAGCTTTGTCCCATCACAGATACGTTCTTAATATCGCAGATTTCAAGTAACCCTTTGGAACGAGCTTTCAAAAAGCATGGAATAAATGCTCGCTACAAAGACCAGCCGATAGACGTTTTCACATTTGCTAATTAAAAATCAGCAGTAGGTATACTGTATGCATTCGAACACCCGAGGGAATAGAAAAAAAGAACCCGGAAGCAAGAGAGGTCGTTACAGAGTTAATGCACGCGATGGTTGCGAATCCGATACAATCAATCTACGAATGAAAAACAGTGTCGCTGATAATATAATTAACAATTGATATTTACTATAAATATTTCTTTTTAATATATTATTAAACTGTAGGAGACTTGTTTTTATCTCTTGGCTTGAATTTTTTCCTACTATTTCGCTTCATTCTGAATGTCATTCATTACTTCCTTTCTCCTGCCTTATTGCGCAATTTTAGTAATTGTATTTTATTAAGAAAGCAACTCCGTTAGTCACAATTTAAACTTGCTATTTTACTCTGCACTCTTTTACTTTGAAAAAGCAATTTTCTATTCGCTAACGAGAGCCTATATTTTAAAGAAAATAAATTCCATTTCCTGGCTTTCATTTATTCGTGTCTCCGATATTACACATTTTATCACTACACGAGTTCTCATATAAAAATATGCTCTAATATGTAATAGCATTGGTATTATATCATAAATCTTGAGAAACCTACCACAATTGCCAGACCATGATACTGTCACGTAAAATAACAAAGTAAAAAAAGGAATTTGAGGTAAAAAA
>NT_176545.1:0-200 GCF_000188095.3 Bombus impatiens | reverse complement strand
ACGTCGTCCCATATAACGTAATACATTATAATGTCCTCCCATATAACCTAATACGTCATAACGTCGTCGCATAAAACGTAATACGTTATATCGTCATTTCATATAACGAAATACCTTACAACGTCATACCATATAAATAATAAAGTTATACCATATAACGTAATACGTTATATCGTCATTTCATATAACGTAATACCTTA
>NT_176544.1:0-799 GCF_000188095.3 Bombus impatiens | reverse complement strand
ACTATTAAACCGTAGTGCTTTACGTTTGCAGTGTAAAATGGAGTTCAACCTGCGCTTTCAACGGGAAGGCATTGACGGCTACTTTTCGTCAAAATCGACGAAATCATAGCGATTTGCAAGCTATTTTGCTTGTTTCGACTTTCTACGAAATTTTCGCGATTTGCGAGCTATTTTGATTGTTTCGACGCTTAAACGGTGGTGCATTACATTTGCACTGTAAAAAGGAGTCCAACGAGCTCTTAAACGTCGAAATATCTCCAGCGGGAAGGAAATGACGGCCAGATTTCATCAAAATCTACGAAATTTTCGCGATTTGCGAGCTATTTTGATTGTTTCGACGCTTAAACGGTAGTGCTTTACACTAGCAGTGCAAAATGGAGTTCAACGAGCCCTATAACGTCGAAATATCTCCAGCGGGAAGGAAATGACGGCCAGATTTCATCAAAATCTACGAAATTTTCGCGATTTGCGAGCTATTTTGATTGTTTCGACGCTTAAACGGTGGTGCATTACATTTGCACTGTAAAAAGGAGTCCAACTAGCAGTGTAAAATGGAGTTCAACGAGCGCTTTAACGTCGAAATATGTCCAACGGGAAGGAATTGACGGCTACTTTCCGTCTAAATCGACGAAATCATCGCGGTTTGCGAGCTATTTTGCTTGTATCGACTATTAAACGCTAGTACTTTACATTTGCAGTGTAAAATGTAGTTCTACGAGCGCTTTAACGTCGAAATATCTCCAACGGGAAGCAAATGACGGCTACTTTTCGTCAAAATCTACGAAATCATCCCGATATG
>NT_176543.1:540-917 GCF_000188095.3 Bombus impatiens | reverse complement strand
ATAACGTAATACGTTATAACGTTCTACCATTTTTACGTAATACGTTACAACGTTCTACCACATAACGTAATACGTTATAACGTTATAGCACATAACGTATTTCGTTATAACGTAATACCATGTAACGTAATACGTTAACACGTTATATCATATGACGTTATACCATCTAACGTTATGCGTTATAATGTAATACCATATATCGTAATACGTTATATCGTTATACCATATAACGCAATACGTTATAACGTTATACCATATAATGTAATACGTTATAACGTTATACCATATAACGTAATACGTTATAACGTTCTACCATTACCATATGACGTTATACCATATAACGTAATACGTTATATCGTTCTACCATTTTTCGTAAT
>NT_176543.1:0-381 GCF_000188095.3 Bombus impatiens | reverse complement strand
ATAATACGTTATAACGTTAGACCATATGACGTTATACCATATAACTTAATACGTCATAACGTAGTACCATATAACGTAATACATTATAACGTCATACCATATAACGTAATACGTTATAAAGTTATACCATATGACGTTATACCATATAACGTAATACGTTATAACGTTATACCATATAACGTTATAGGTTATAACGTAATACCATATAACGTTATACGTTATAACGTTATACCATATGATGTTATACCATATAACGTAATACGTTATAGCGTTATACCATATAACGTAATACGTCATAACGTTATACCACATGACGTTATACCATATAACGTATTACGTTATAACGTTAAACCATATGACGTCATACTTTACAACGTTATA
>NT_176542.1:8898-16579 GCF_000188095.3 Bombus impatiens | reverse complement strand
ATAATTTGTAATTCTGTGAATCACAGTGTTATACAAACTCAATCACCTGTATTATCTCAACGGAAATCAGGGGATCGATCAAGTCGTGGTGTCGATTGTTATAATCGTAACGGGAATTTACGACTCCCGTTGACGTCTCTCCTAGCGACTACGTCTCCCCGCGATTGGTCGAACAAACAGTTGTTTTTCTGTTTCTGTAGTCCTCCTATCATTTGTGTTTGTATTTATTTTTCTTTTTTTTTGCAGGGAGTTACAGTCTTCCAGCTTTCGTTATGTTGTGGTAGATCCTTGTTGATGTTGTTCTTTTCGTCGTCTTTTTGTATGATTTCAATATCTATTTCGTTTGTATTTGAGCAGTCCTGTACCTCACCTGTTGGTTTATTTGGGCTCTGTTGGTCTACTGCCCTGTTTATAGCGTATGTTTCTCTTTCGTTTAGTATTCTTATTGTTGATATCTTTTGGGTGTTTTCCATCGTGGATTGGTTCGGCCCCTTTTCTTTCACTCTTGTCGTGCTTACGAGGGCACTAGTTTTCACGTCCCCATAGCTCGACTGCTCGGTCAGAACTGATGTCCAGGTGACAGCCGTCCGTATCTTCGGTCCAGTCCGGAGCGTCCAGGACTCTGTATGGCTCGGCCACCACTGCTAGGGCGACCGTGCTCTCCATGATGGTTTGGAAGAGCAGGACTTATGCCCTTCTTGACCGTCCCAGATTGGTCTGGAGGATGCGCATCTTCTTAATCACCTATGTTTATGGCTTCAATCGCCGCTTCCTCCGCTCCAACCTTCTTGCTTGCAGGTGTAGGAGCCGGAGATTTCCTGCGGCGAGCCTTCCTTGTTACTGTTTTCTGCCACGGACCCATCGGTCGCGGGTCTGGTACTGTACAAAGAGAAACTTAGAAACGAATTAATCGTCGTGCGTAATGTCTGTTATGTTCGATGTCATGATGGATGTGAAACTTCCCAAAGTGTCTAATTAGTCGTCAATTGAAGTTGATTTTGAGTTGATAGGGCGAGCCAATAATTCGATGTTTCCCCTTGACAAAAGAGATTGTATTTTGATGTCACTAGCGGGTCCAGCCGTTGATACATGTTAATCAACGTTACGATCGAACCGACCGCGGGCCATCGTTCGATAGATCTGTAACGGCACTCGACAACAAATACCGCCACTCGACACTAACTACGGGACAACGGTAGCGCAGTGGTTAGTGCCTTAGGTTACGAATGTTCGAGACCCGGATTCGAATCCCGACGCCCGTAGTCCTATGTTTCTTCCACGCATGTAAATTAGAAAAAAATGGCAGTACCCCAGCAGTGACATCTACATCCAGCATCTACAATTATCACGGACAACACATACACCTCAATTGCAAGTTATGGAAATAAAATTTATACTATTGTTAACTAGATACGGTGCCTTAATATATTATATGTGCCCAGACATGGTTTTTCCTGTTATAAACAAAATTACAGTGGAATAAACTTAAAATTTTGTGGTATCAAGCAGGTTCCCTGTGGCGGGTGTGCCCCGTGCTGACGTCCACGTCTCCGATCCAGTTAGACTCCAGTTAGAGTAGAGTCGGCTACCACTGCCAGGGCAACCCTGCTCTCCCTTATCGTCTGAAAGAGCAGGTCTTGTGCCCGTTTCGATCGCCCCAAATTGGTCTGGAGGAGCCGCATGAATCTACTTTACCAAGTCCATATCCATGGCCTCCCCCCGGTCATCTGCCACACTCGTGATCCCTTCCTCTTCTTACGGTAGATCTCTCGCGTTGCCGCCCTGCCTTCTGTCCTTAGTAGGCTCCCGAATCCCGCTCATCTCTTTAGTTTTCGGCGGAACGTATGCCGCCCCTCCCATTCTGTGGGTGGCGCGCGCACCGAGCGACTCACAGAGCTGACACCTGGGCACGGAGGCAGGGCAGCTCTTGTCCTGATGCCCGGCGCCTTCGCACCTGTAGCATAGCCGCTCCCGGTCTACCGTAGATTCGCAGGTCGCTCTCACGTGTCCCAGTTCTTAGCACATATAACATCTTAGGGGCCTCTTCGGGATGGCTTCGACTCTCGCCATTGACCAGCCCACAAGAGCTCTTCCCGCTTAACTTAGTTTCCGCGCTGTTGCTGTCGGACACCTTATCCAGGCTGACCCGAGACCACCTCTGGAGGTCCTGATGTCTCCTACTCGAACTTCCAGTGTCTTGCATCCTCCAGCCCTCGCCAGTGTGTCCCGAAGTTCCTCCTTGTCGACCAAGATGTCGATCCTAGTTACCCTCAGCTCCGCCGTTCTTGCTGGGGCCGCAACTCTCACCGTAGTCGGATCCAGAGCTTATGCCAACCGTGCTGCAGGCGCGAGTGCCTTCTCACCCTCTTTTTGTCCCCGGGAACTTCTAGAATGATGGCCCCAGTCATCACCATCTTGATTTTGATTCGTTCAATGCCGACTTCGGCTAGCAGGACTTTCTGTCTAGCCATCGCCAGTACTTTGACATACGATGTTTTCGCCCCCTCGTTCATCATTAATGTCACCGCAGATGACCGCGGGGGAGGAGGGAGCACCGCCTTTCTGCTCTCCGGCATCAACCCCCCTTTTGGGATCCGTTGCGAGGGTCCCGGCGCCTTGGCAGCACCTAGTCTCTTTGTATCCTTCTTCTTCTTATGCTTGACCACCTTCTATTCACCACCCTCTGCTGAGTGGCATTGTCCTTAACCGTCGTTGCCTTTCTCTGCCTTGTTTTCGGACTATGACGCCAGTCCTGTAGGCGTTCTTCCAGGGCTCTCATTAGTGAAGGTCCGAGCTCTTCGAATTTCCTCTCGAGGGCAGAGAGACGTTCCTTCTCACCCTCCGCCATCCTTTTTAGGGTGCCACAGATCTAAAGTGGTGGAGTGACACAGTGCGTTCTCCTGATGAACACACCCGACCTTTCCTTAGCGCTCTTTCCGGAGGACCTCGATCTCCTTCTCTACCTCCGCTCGCATGTCCGCCATCCTGGCAGCTCCAGTGCCGTAGGCGGGCCCTGTCCTCCTTATCATCTCCACCGTGTCCGCGGCAATGGTGCTTGATGCCTCCTTTAAGGTCTTAATGTTGGTGTTTTTTTAAGTTCGATGATGTTGTCAACACCAGTATCCTCTACTCGCCGAATTAGTTCGACTTAATATGTCCGCTGTGGAGAATGTCCTCATCTCCAAGGTCAGTTCCATAGGTATGTCTGGAGCTGTGGGTGTCAGCTTCGTTTTTCTTCCCCTGGATCTCCGATGAGAATGGGCCCCATAGGCCATTAACTCTTCGACGTCCGAACTCGCACTTCCCTGGGAGTTTCCTGCCGTGGTGTTTCTTGCGTCTGATTCGGCGCTTGGAACCATGACCAGATCCATGCCTGAGTCCTCTAGTTTATCCATTCTGTTTGCGATCCTCATTGATTTCCTGGTTACCTTTGATTCAGGCTCCATTCTTTCCTCCATATCTTGCTTTCTACTAGTATTCTCCTCGTCGGACGCGGGGGCTCGTCCGGTGGCCTTCAACGTAGAGGCGCCTTGCGCGCACGTGCTCTCGGGTAGTTTCCGAGGTAACCCGTGCGACGGCCTTGCTGTCGCGCGTAGCAAGATGTCTGTGCCTGCCCACACGTGCTCCGAGGCGTACTCATGGGGTGGCTCTGCCGGCGATCCTAACCTGTCTTCTTTACTGCTTGGTCGACAGGGCTGAATTTTTTTTCTTGCTTTCCTGTCCCATCCAATTCTTTCCTCACCAATTTTCTTGCGCACTTTGTACACACGCACTGAAACAACACTCTGGTCCATTTTTTCTTGTTGCCTTTCCTTATTTTTACTATAACTTAGGCTGCAGAGTACGGAGCGACGTAAACGCGTCCTCTCTGCATGCTGACATCTTTCTTTCTTTCCAGCTTATTTAGATTCTAGTTGCATTTCATTTACACCGATTCATAAAGTTGCAACATTCGGCAAAAATTTTGTATATTCCATAGGATTTTTAAATTTTTGTTATAAACTTGATAGGCATTAAATAATGCGCAGTTTGTAAGATGTAAAACTGTTTTGTTTGTCAATTGTTTTTCATGACAATACGCTTCTCAATATTGCATAACACCATTCATAAATTTATTGTACTCTGGTATACAATTTGGTTTTATACTCTTTCCTTTTTTGTTTCTTTTATTTATACATTCAACCATATTTTCCGAATGTATTGTAGGTGTCATGATTATCAATTTTTTTTATTAAATTAGATGTTTGTACCAGAATGCTTTTTTTACGAGATTCTATAGACTTCTTTTTTGAAGTATTAGTTTTTTAACATTGTGGTATTCCTCTGTTTTTTCTTATTTTACTTTTGTGACAAGGCTCATTATTATTAAAATCCTAATACTCTCATAATTGTCGGGATCTGTTTTTTGTAATTATGTTCCCGGAAATAGATGTATATAATAATGGATGATTAGACCAATAGTCGAATCTTTCTAACTCTTTTACTGTTCTGGCAAGAAATCCTAAAAATGTTTTCATTTCTTCAATGTTAATATCAATCCAAACTTTATTCTTCTTTGGCTCATTTTTATTATTATTATTTTGTTGATAATAATGTAAGTTCGTTTCTGTTACAACTAAATTAAACAAACTAACACTAAGAATCATTTCACATCATACATTATGTCAATCATTTCACAGTTGACATTATGTCTAAATTTGTGGATGGTATTTGTAATCCTGTTTGTTTCAGGTAGGTATGGAAGTCAGGATCGAAATCAACTTGTGATCATTTACATTCGAAAAAACTACCCTTATCACTTTCAGAGTTACTAATTATCGGTCATTTTTTGAATCGTCTCCCTACGATATCACTTTCACTATTGGTATTATTTACTATTCACGTCTAATGATATATTATATTTCTGCATCATTGGAGAACATTTCTAAGGCTATTTTATAACTTTAACAGTAATAGATATAAATTTTCGAGATACGAAGGCAGCGAAAGACATTGAAATTAACAGAAAAAACATCCGCTTAAAATATTTTCACAAGAAACTGTCTGATAAATTAGGAAGCGCGAACAATGCAAGCAATTGTTTCTGTAAAAATAGTATCAGCGTATCCAGTATACATTGGTATATAAACATTGGAATGGCGGGAAGAAACCATTTCTCTACGCCTTATAAAAATAGCGAAACAAAGTCCGACGTACATGATAGCGGCCGATAAGCGATGACTCACAAAATCACGCGTAGTGCGGCCGTCAATGTATTTATTCAGTTAGGAGTGAATATCATCTATGTTATCGGTTTGGATTCGCTTTAGAATTAGGTTAGGGCAACGGTTTTGATTAAGTCTCTGCGAGGCGACCGGTAACGCTTCCGTGAAATAACAAGGAATTAATTATAAAAATATTAGAAGAATGTAATTAAATGATTGAAAGATGAATTAAATATACATAATTGATATTATTTTGCGAAATGGATTAATTGTTATCATTTACGCAAGAGTTACTGACCGCCTCGTGGCGGTTGGATTGAAAAAAGTGACCGAAGTCCAAATCCAATACACTGATGATATTAACTTTTAATTGAGTTACAAGTTATAACAACCTAATATACGCACGTTATACCACTATATAAAACCCACTGGTTTTAAGCTCGTCCGACTTTCCGTTCATAAACCGGCAACCGGCAATCAATACTGAAGCGTACTTGTCAATGGTCGCCTACTTCATTCACAAAGAACCGTGTATCAGGGAACATGAAAATAAGGTGTGACACCACAGTAATGATAATCGAAGAGAGGAAATGAGAGTACTCATATCGTATTTCTTGTTGTTTCACAGTACAGGTGCTGCACCATGCGGCAAAGTACTGAATTTAACTAACATTAATATATCATACAGAAACCTATAAAATTAGAGATCTATCCTGTTTGGTCGAAATTTAGCATATAGAAGAACCTATGTATCTAAGTTTAAAGTTTGGAATCTGCTCTGTTTGTTTGCACATTACCATAGACAAGAAAATATTGAGTTTCATACTACAAGTATTTTATTTAATTGCACGGTTCTACGAAAAAATCTACTCTTCTATCCGAGATAAACAAGTATAAGAACGACAAAATCATGCAATAATGAAACTAATTGTAAGTTGCCTAAGAAAGGGGAATTAATTGTTTACTATATTTTTGAACGGTAACACATATAAAGCAGGGTTAGAAATAGTAGAAAATGTCAGAACATAATAATTTATTAACAAAGAACAAAGAAAATAAATAAATTTATGCCGTCGAGAAAATGCCAACTGCTCATCACCCTTCTTTTTGACTCTTGAAATCTGCCTCCTACTTTCTTGACGTCTTCTTGGACGCGGATCTTCCTCGGCTTTAACAGGAAGCTCTTCTACGGATGCTCCTAGAATCATTGAAGGAACGGATTCTTCAGAAAGTGTGGTATTCGGAGCACGATTGTTTTGTAAGTTGGCTTCATAGTAATCCTTTTGCCTCGCGAATAAGAGAGTTTTCGCGGTCATCGGAAAACTGAACCCTCGCTTTCTGGGACGAAGCGTCCTATTCTCGGGCGAAGATGTTGGGATTCAGCCTCTTTTTCTTAATTCGTCTTTCTCTTCTCGTACGAGTATATTAGATTGTTCGAAAAGTTTCTTTCGTTTTATTAGGAAATAATGGATGCACAACATTTTCCACATTATATTAGTTTATCGAATTACGTATAATCCATTTTATTTTATCAAAATAAAGATCAGAACGTACGACAGATTAGGTTTCATGTTTATATAAAGATGCATCGTTGTAAAAGGCGTGTCTGTAAAAAAACACACTTTTCGGACAATCTGATAGACAACTGCATCTAAAAGAAATAAAACTGGAAGAGTAAGATATTGTATTATTTTCAAAAGTATTCACTAATATTTATCTTTGCAGTAACAGAACACGATTATACATACAGTGAGTAACTTTAATATTCGGATCGAGCAGGGTAAGGAGTATGCCGCGATCGAGTGGGCTGGGATGGTGGTGGTGGACGTATATGTTTCCATGAACAGTGGCTTGGTCGCGTTTGAGGAGTTCCTGGCCGGGGTTGGCGATTGCGTGAGGCGATACCTTTCACGTCAGTTACTCGTCCTGGGAGACTTTAATGCTCACTCCTCGCAATGGGGGAACACAAGGACAGATGCTCGTGGCCGGGTGCTGTCAGACTGGGCTGCGGGCCTCGGGCTTTTCCTACTTAGCAGAGGCTCGACCAGCACATACGTGGAGAGGATGATCCGTCGTCGATATTACATGGAGCCCGTGGGGGCAGCCGTACAGGACGATGATGAAGAAACTGCGTCCGAGGGTCCCACCGCTGACGGCAGATATGGATCCGGTATTGCTGGAGGAGGTCACATCGCACACTGTTCCCGCCACAGGAGGACAGCCCGAGGCAGCCGCACACTACCTCGACTTGGACAGCGGAGTGGAGGGAGGAACTAAGGGATGCGGAGGAGGAGATGCTGTATGCGGCGAAGAAGATGGCCTCCCGCAACGTTGCGCCGCGACCGGACGGTGTCCCGGGACGGATATGGGCGGAGACGATGGCGGTCATGGCCTCCAGACTACGTCACCTATTTACGGAGTGTCTGAGAGAGGGAGTCTACCCTCGGACATGTCGCATGGCGAGGCTGGTCCTGCTG
>NT_176542.1:8252-8893 GCF_000188095.3 Bombus impatiens | reverse complement strand
GTCGCATGGCGAGGCTGGTCCTGCTGCGGAAGGAGGTACGACCGACAGACTCGCCGTCCGCATATCGTCCGGTGTGTCTACTGGAAGAAGTGGGCAAGTTCTTCGAAGGAGTCATTGTCGCCCGTCTGAAGGCCCACATGTCAAGGCCTGGTTGACACGAAATCCTGTACGGCTTGCGGGGCTGCTCAACGATGGATGCGGTGAACCGGGCACGAGAGATGTCACGGGCGATGGTTTCCTGGGTGGGGTAGCGCTGGCAGTCTCTTTAGACATAGTCAATGCATTCAACACCATACTCCGGGACGGGATATTGGAGGCTGTTGAATTTTTCGACATGCCTCCCTATATCATTCGTGTCATACGGGCCTACCTGAGCGACAGATGGGTCGGCTACACCGGTAAGAATGGAGAAGGGCGGTGGCCCGTTGAGCGCGGGGTTCCGCAGGGTTCGGTTTTAGGTCCGATTCTGTGTATCATCGTATACGATTCATTGTCCTATGCCTTCCCAGACTCAGGCATAGTGTGTTACGCGGACGACACGTTGGTCTTGGTCGGAGGACGCTGGTGGCACGAGACGCTGCGCTCGACGGGAGTACGAAGACCAGAGGAGCCGATGATCAAGCGAGAACTCTCCCGCCGCC
>NT_176542.1:0-8233 GCF_000188095.3 Bombus impatiens | reverse complement strand
CCGAGACGTTCTGGGGGAAGTTAGACGTGTGGTGTGGGAGCGGTGGCTTTCCGACCTACTCACCGAAGGCCAGATCCGGTGCCACCGAGCCGTTAGATCGGTGCTACCAGACTGGGAGGCTTGGGGAGACCGCGGAGGGCTTCCACTGTCCTTCCGGATGATTTGTCATCACTGCGGTGAGGCCCTACGCCGTCCTAGGTGACCATAGAGGCCGACACGCCGAGGAGGATCTGGACCTCCTCAGACTTGCATGACGGCCCAGGGGATAGCGTTGAGATGGATGGTCTCTCTCAATGCCTGAACTGATCAAGGAACGACTCCCTCAGACGGGAGAAGACGTAGGAGCGCTCCGACAGTAATCCGAAATTTTTCTGGGTCCCGGGCATTCCAGCTGAGCGTCAGGCGGTCCACCGTGGGATTTTAGTCGGTATAGTCCGACACTACCCCGCCGCTTCCAAGCGGGGGGTGCCCATGAGGATTTTCCTACGTATAAAAACAAAAAAAAAAAGGAAGAAAAAAGAAATTATACTTGAAAATGAAATTGAAACAAAAATCATTGAATTCTTAAATTTAACGGATATTTATTTCTTATAAAATAGTGATCATTCTTACAGTTCATTATCGTAAACTAAAACAAATAAATTACACGCTTTATTTTCCAACCCTCAGCACGGAATTATAACTTCATTCATTAAATTATGCTTTACTTAATTGAGAAAGCTTGTAAGTCTGTTACAATTAAATTCAAAATTAATTAATCGACTGTTTGCGAGCTGCTGTTATTTTCCGAACAAGATGTATAAGTGGGACCGCTATTAATTGCGCCCGTATTTTCTAAATCGCCATAAATATCATTAGATTTCAATTATTTTATACTTCTTTTTTCGCTTAATCGCTTTCAACACTTTTGTAGCAATTCCACGTATATTCTACGAGAAATGAAATTGAAAAGCCTTTTCTAAGTTACTAAATCTTTAGTGGTTTAGAATACCAGTCGGAGATGATCGGCAAAGCAAACAAGAGAATAATATTATCCTCATGCGTATACAGATAATACTTGTTATAAAGAATACTACAATAGAGTGTCGTTGTTGTCAAGACTCTAATGCTACTTTTTTCGTTTAGGTCACTATTTCCTATGGAGGTCACATTTTCGGTCAACTCAATCAGCAAAAATCCGGGCTCGTCAACTCCTATGGAGACGCAAGCCGATAGGATTGTGCACCTGGATGGAGTGTCTTTTGACAAAACCATGATTTTCATGAATCGCTACACTCTTAACACTTTGACTGCCACGCCGCAATCACATGTTACGCTCAGGACGCCACGGGAGTATTTTTATTATTCAAAGCATATAATGGTAAAATAATAATAAATTCATGATGTAAGACAACATTCTTCGCCAATCGACCGTTTATATTATTGGTGGTCACAGGTGACCACTGTGGCGCCCTGGTAACAACTGACAAAATGTTTGCAACATAATATTCATAATGATAAACAATTGTTACCTATATATACTATATAATATGCCTAAAATTACAAAATTACATATACTTGAGAGAATGTAAGTTTATGGAAGAGGAATGGGAGGAAAAAGTTTGCAACAAATGGTAACGGAGTGTGGAATATCCGAAGAAGGACTACCTATCAGGACAAGCTATCAGAAGATACCAGCTAAAATCTTGAAAATTCGATACAAATTCAATAAAATTGTAGGAAAAAGAAGACATCCGTTCGTCAAGGTCGATGAGTTATCAGAGAAGTTAAGAAAAATCCCTTCATTGGTATAAGACAAATAAAGCTTTCATTTTATATGGCCTGTTTTTAGAACAGCTGTTAGAACATTCAATTTAAACGAATGTTAATTATACAGACCGAGATATATCTCGTCTGATAATTTATTTAAAATGTTTCATTATCTCTAGTTAAAGACTTCATATTTTGCGATATTACTATATAATAATTTCGTTAAATGATACATTTTTACCTAAGACCTGCACCAACTTTATTCTTCGTTGAATGGACTCTCGACATTTATAAATATATGTTCCACAGATTCAGAAATTTCCTTTCCATAAAACATTGATCATCGAAACAACTAACAAAGTGTAGAGCTTCTTTATACATATAATGTTACGACAACAATGTTAACGTAATCATCATGATCAAAGACATCTTAGTACATGGCATTTAACGATACAAGAAATGAATGGATACCTTAGTGCCATTGAAACAAATATTTGACGACGTTTGTAGGAAGTATGTTTATGCTTTTCGGAGATGAAAGGACATCGAAGCCTCCTCCTGGAACTTCGGGATAATCCCCTAACATTATAATCTAGAGTCTACTATAGCTGTAATTAAACAATCGTAGTTATTCAATCCAATTGTAATTGTTTGAGACTAGTGACAATGAGTTTGGGCTCGAGGCGACAGTCTATCGCCCAACGTAGCCGCGGTTAAGGGATGAACGCTTCGTCTAACAAAGGCATGCAATAATTTTATAGCTCTCCTACAAACAGACAAACAGTCCTTGTCCCAACTACGAGACAATAGAGGAGACCTATTTTTCAACGAACGACGTCTCCCACTAGCAACTTTCCCTCGAGGGCGGCTAGCATCTGTTTCTAACCATCGATAGGGAGATTGACCAATTAGCAGCAACGCCAATTTTCCTTACTTTCGCAACGAAGTTTCGCAATCCTCGACGAATCCGATGGTCTCGTGTCCTTAGACACACCCCATCATAGTTTTCCTCTGTGGCATCATCGGGACGGAAGTACTATATAGAGATTGGGATTCAAAATCTTTTAAGGGACCATGGGTCACTAGGTACAGTCAATCTGAGAGTAACTGGCCAACTGTCAACAATCCATAAATTCTTTACCTGCAAACTTTGTTAATTATACCATATCACTCATTTATATTTTAAATACATTTGGTTCTGTAATTCTGTTTAATAAATATCACCTAATATTATTTCAACATAATCATTGTGTCTTCCATAGATTATATATCGTAATTTTAAGATTAAATTCTAACAACGTCATTAATTAAAAAAATCTTTTAACGTGCATCATAAATATACATTTGTTCTCAATTCATACATATACATAAATGTACCATGTAGGTAGATGAAGTTGAGCAAAGTGCAACATTTATTATGTCACAGCTAATAAGCTGTTCCGTATACTTCCTTACAATATCCATTGTAGAGATTTGAAAACCAATGCCGGCACATACGCTGGCACAGGCTTTCGGCGGAGTTCACTATAGTAGGGAAGATTGTTCTTCACGAATATCTCGGCCATTAAGCGAGTCTACTCCTTATATGTATAGAAAAAAGTTATTCTAAATGTTGAGCTTTCCAACATATCTAAAAGTCATCAAAAGCGGTGTCTAGTCAGCTTTTTACAATTTAACAAAAAGATTAAAAAATGCTTTTATCCGGTAAATAACTTTCGTACTCTGCTTTATCATTTACAGACTGTATAGTATTAGGTCATCCTATAAGTTCGTGCCGACTTTTGTGTATACATTTCATGTGTCGATTTATAAACATACGGCGATAAAGGACGAATGCACTTGAGCTTAGCTGATCGAGAACAGGCTAGAGCAGATTTTCGTGGGTATAAGATCGTAATATAGTGAACACAGTGACTTCTAACAGTAAAAAATCATGAGTGAAATGCGTATCCATTTTCTCATGTTATATGAATTTCGGAAAGGAAGTTCTGTAACAATTGTCACGAAAAACATACAAACATACAACAAACCTACAGACAAACATACAAACATTTGTGCTGTTTACGAAGAAAATGCGCTTTCATTTCGCACCTTTTCATCTCGCACCAGTAGGAAGTGGTTCCAACGTTTTAGAGCTGGGAATTTTTGTTTAGAAGACGAGGAACGCTCCGGGCGTCCTCCTCAGACAGACGAAGATAAAATTCGGGATCTTGTTGAAAAATCACGAAGTTTGACAGTTCAAGAGATGTCAAATGTTCTGAAAATACCTAAGACAACGATTCATAGGTGTTTAAAAAAATGGGGATGGTGTCAAAGTTGGACGTTTAGGTGCCCCACGAACTTACGGAACGGAACCGTCTTGAACGAACGACAGCGTGCATGTCATTACTTGCGCGTAATAAACATGAGCCATTCCTTAAACGCCTGGTAACTGGTGATGGAAAGTGGATACTTTACGAAAACCCTGAACGGAAACGTAGCTGATCCCAACGAAATCAGCGACCTCAACGCTGTGCAAAACCAGGGTTACATCCACGTAACCCTGTTCTTTTGTGTGTATGGTGGGATTATAAAGGAATACTATATTTTGAACTTTTATCTAGTGGCGATACCATTAATTCAGACAAATATTGCACTCAGTTAGAAAAAATAAGGGAAGCACTGAAAAACGACCAGTTTTAGTGAATAGGAACTACGTTATCTTCCATCACGACAACGCTAGACCGCATGTCGCGAAAAGCGTTACAAAAAATTGTCTGTATTTAATTGGGAAATTTTACCACATCCCCATATTCCCCAGACATTGCCCCATTTGATTACCACCTGTTCAGAGCATTACAACACTTTTTAGTGGGTAAAAAATTTGAAAATATTGACATTCTCAAAAATAGCTTAGAAAATTATTTTAAAGAAAAACAAGAGAACTTTTATCGAGACGGAATAATGGCCCTACCAGAAAAATGGGAAGAAGTTGTACAACGAGAGGGGGATTTTTTCATGAAACTGAAAGGTATATAAACAATCTTAACATATATAACCGCTCGAAAAACGGCACGAACTTATGGGATGACCTAATAATTATGTTACAAAATTATAAATGCTTATGCCAACTTATACTTGCAAATATGGCATAAATTATTCTCCTTTGTAGATCATTCTACGTTCTTCTTCCTGCATTAACGTCAGACAATGTATATTACTTATGACTTAGAAGTTTAATATGGTGTATATTTTGTAGAATTATGAGAGCTGTCGTAAGCAAATTTTTCCACACTAGAATTAGATTCTAATTTTATTAAATGATATATATGAGGTGTAGATCGTGACAGTGATAGGAAAAAAACAATTAAGTATGTTTAACAATATATATATTTATTATGATATACTCAATATGTGCACTTTGGATACAACTCGCGGGTACTAAACGATTCGTGATTTGCAATTACAAGTTTGGCCAAGATGCTGGCAAGAGGGTCGATTTAAGGCGTAATGGCTCGCCCCGAATGGCCTTCGGCGGGTGAACAGCGTCCCACCTGCTCCGGAACCATCCTGGAGAGACGGAAGGGCTTAGAATGTACCCCGTTCGACCTGAGACAAGCGACAGCCCCTGCAGGCTTAGCTAATCGAGGTAGCAAGGCACTGGGTGCCTTGCGCGATGGTAATCCCACCCGAAAGCACCCGTTAACGAGGATTGACAATATTTGTAGCTCGCCACCTTCCAGCTTTCATCCTGTTGAGTTGTTTCTTTATTGATTTCCATATCAACTTCGATTGTAACTGAGCAGTCCTATTCTTGGTTTATTGGTTGACTTGTTTTTGATGTGTTTGTTGTTTTATTTATGTAGTATTGCTCGTCTTTGTCGATAATTTATCGGTGAGATTTGTTTTTTCATGTTAGGTTTGCTTATAGTCTTCTTAGTAGAAGACACGGGTTTCCACCATTTAGCTATGGGCGTAGCCATTCGTAACTTTCTCTTCCCCACTTGTCGCACTTTTCTGAAGCACTGTCTTTACTCTGCTCGGGCAGAACTCGACCTGACGTTGAGTGTATCAATGTTATATAAGTTTGAAAGCTGTGTAATTCCAACTTACATTCCTTACAAAAAGAGTCTGGAAATTTGCAATGTAAATAATTATCAATCGTTCAATTATTGCAGTTCGCGAGATACAAATATTCTTGCGATTTACTGTATTTGGATATTCTTCGTGCAATCATCAACGTGGACGGACGTCAAAGTGAAACCACGCGAGTTCGGCATTTCCATATATACAGAACATACTGTCAACGCGAGTATCTTGAACTAGTTCGATTATTTGCTTACGCTGCTGGAATAAGAAGCACGGAAGAGTCTTTTTCGCGCGGTAAGTGCCACTTGTTAAACATTGCCACTTGAAACCGATACGAACAGACATGAAACGGGCTGTGCCAGGAGAAGTATTCTTACAGGCATGAAACGGGCTGTCTCAGGAGAAGTATTCTTGCATTATTATAAAGAAATACATATAGTAATTTAATAAAATATCTCACACACCATAGTCCTGGTCATTAATGTGAGTGATTGTATATTGTTGGGTTTTAAATGGTTACGATTCTGAAATGTCAGAAAGAACATTTAAGTGCCGGCCGGTTCAGTTAGCAGGACCGGTCTGCAGTTCACGTGTGGTAAAAATTCATTTGGTAGAAGTCGGAAGTTGTTGATTTTTTCAATACTGTACCTTCACACTTTTTAACGTGAAATGTTCCGAAGAATCCATATACTTGTGTAAAAGAAATACTGTGCATAGTTTCATTTAAAAAGCCAAGGTATTATTTTAAACATTTCTCAATACTCAATACTTTTGTGGATAGTATGATTTCTTGCTGTTCAGAGCAGACGTGTAATTCTTTGCGGATGTCATCGTTTCTGACGTAGCAGGGTGAATCTATGATCTCAGGTGGTATTTTAGTTCGTTCACCTTCCATCTTTTGCACGTGCGATTTGGCTGCCATTTCCCAGAGTTATATTTTCCGAAAACATACGGTTACAAATTTTTGATCAACAACTTCCACGATTCGTAATTAGAATCTTGAAATCTATGAAAGCTCTTCGATTTCTTGATATCCAAATACAGTCATCTTTCCTTTCCATTAATTTCCTTTATTCTTTCCACGAAACGACTTGGAAGTTATATTACAATATTCGTTTAAAGCATTCCAAACTATTTGAACGATAATAGAGATGAAATATTTTTTATACAAGAATTTTTGTACTCTTTTCCTCCTTTTAAATAGCGTTTTGTATGCATTAGCATTTGAAAAATTTTTTAAATGAAGTATTTTTATGTTAATAGGAACATTGTTATAGTATCGATATTTAATAAAAGCAGAAGTCAAATGTTAATGATTACACATATAATGGCGTAGTTAGCAAATGAACTACATTGTGACAAAATTACACACTTGCTCAGTTCGCGAAGTAGACCATCACCGTTGAATCATTTTTCCTTTAGTACGGATTATCCTGAGATTTTTTGTTTTTTCTTAACATAACACATATATAGAAATTTAAGATATAAAATTGTACGATATTCTTTATTTATTAATTTTCCGATTTATTTTTTCATATTCATTTGCAGATATTTGGGTTGAAAGAGGGGAAGCCCTGTGATTTTGGTACAATGAATACAAAGCTTAATGAAAACGAGATAAATGAAAAGTTACGTAATGTGAATTCCATCGAGGGATTCTATTCCGGAACTGGAATTCTTATGACAGGAGCGACAGGATTCGTGGGCAAAGGCCTCCTCGAAAAATTGATACGCACGTGTTCACGCATCGCTGCTATTTTTATATTGATCCGGCCGAAACGTAACCAAACGATAGAACAACGATTTAAGAAGCTAATAGATGATCCGGTTCGTAAGTAATATTCTACTCGCTTTTTGGAATTTCATTATATAAGTCTCAAATTAATGAACAATTGCCAAGAAACAAATAAATTACCTTCGTAAGTTCATATGAGCCGATTAATGTAAATATGATGCAATTCAATTCTTACCTATTTGGTTCAACACCGCGACTTGGAACAGTAACTTCTGTTTTGAGCGCGAATGGTGTCAGGATATACTCGTTAATTTTTCAGTGGATAACAGAGAAGCTAAGAATGGCCCACTCGATTCCCTACAAAATTTTTATTTTATCATTCATTAACTGATAATCAACTTCTTGACTGCGAACATTTTTGCACTAAATGGCTCATTTTCTGCAAGAAGATGACATAAATAAATAGTGAACTTTTAGATGAATATCGAACACATCAACAAACGCGGTTGACATCACCACTTTTGCGTACTTTCCCATTTATGAAATCGATCAGTGCAGCTTTTCAACTCATTCATTTATCTATTTTTATTTGTTATTTCATTTCTGATTCCTTACGGATGAAGACGTTTACAAGGCAGCAGTTTAAGATTTCGAACGTTATCTATTATCTAATTTTGTATC
>NT_176541.1:4710-20450 GCF_000188095.3 Bombus impatiens | reverse complement strand
AAGAATTTGCTTTTTTCAGACTCGTTTAATTTGTTCCGCATCCCATATATACAAATTTATATAATATTGTAGCGACACACGAGCTGAAGGACAAATCGAGCCACGTGTGGTCTTACCTCGGAGTATCAACAACGTTAGGACGTACTGTGAGAATATGTAAACTTCGGGCAAAAACAATGTCGCCGTTTCGTGGAACCGTCTAACAAAGGCGAATGGAAATTTACCGGTACCCCCTCGACCAGCATAAATAAACAAACGCGATCGTAAGGTGACCAGTTTTCATCAGTCTCAGTCGCGTGCGATCTCTTTAGCGAGTTACACACAGTCTTAGCGAATTAGTATCGAGCGTCTTAGCGAACATTCCTTTAACGACCAGTGTCGAGCAATCTACAGTTTTCTCTGTATTTATAATTACTTTAAAATATACTTGACGGTTTCAATATCGAGTAATCTCGTCATTAAACTACCACACGTTACTTTCATTTTCTGTATTGATGCGCCCGTCAACATGGGAGCTTGAGATAAGTTATCTCCGCTTCGGGTGTCGCTACAAAACAATTTATTATTTTAATTCAGACTCGTGCCATTTGACTTGTATAATATACATGAGGTGATGTTTGGTGTAAGGTGCCTAAGAAATACTCGGCGGTGTTCAACAATATAATTTATTTAACAATCAACAATCCTCGATTACCACTGACTTTCTTGCTTCTCGACTATGCTTGTATCACGTAATATTCGTGAGAAGAAAATAAAAAAAAGGTGAGATGAGTTGTTAAAGTTAATTATTTCTTACGCACAGTCGTGGATAGATTTCTTGTCATGTGTCGCTTGAGTTTGTTTGCACATTGTAATTCCTATTTTTACGTTACAATTTTTATCGAGTTACTCATTATCAACGTTCATGTATGTATGTTGCTGTATAAAAAATATTGAATGTTCAAATACTGGTGTCCGAAATGCTTGGCCTCTTTTGGTTGGTTTGGGGTATACTCGCACTATATCCTATGCCAAGCCCGTTAATAAGAGTACAGTTATTTTGGAGAAAACTTTGGTTTTGATAGTGAATACCGTCAATTTCGGTATGAGGTGAATATATTTAACAATAAATATTTATTAACAAATATATTCGGTGAGTACACTTGATGTATAACTCGCGGTTATTAATTTCGGTTCGCGATTACACGTTCGAACTCGGGTAGGTACGATTCGATATGCGATACGGGTTCGGACGATGATTGCCTGAGATGTCGGGCAGCTCGGATCAGTGATTGCTGCCAACTACCAACTATCAATTCGGACAGGCGTCTCGCGACTGATTTTTCGTTACGATGATGCTGCATAGGAAAAACTATGATGGGATGTGTCTAAGGATACGAGATCATCGAATTCGTTGAGGAAAGCGTTGGTTCGGAAAGCGAGGGAAATGAACGTTGCTGTTAATTGGCTAAATTTTGAGTTGGCGGTTGGAAAAGGATGCTAACCACCCTTGAGAGAAAGTTGCTAGCAGGAAGCGTCGTACGTGAGGAAAGCAGATTTCCAGTATCTTCCCGTAGTGGGTGGTAGCTATAGGGACTGTTAAGACGAAGACTGTTTGTCCCTTTGGAGGACCTTAGCTAAATAAATCCTAAGATTTATAGCGGGTCCTTAGATTAGCTGAAAATATTCTGTAAGAATGTATCGGCATCTGGCAATCATCTTGTCCGAAGGATAGGGTCTTTGTGTAGCGAGCCACGGGGCAGAAACCGTTGGAAAGTTTGCTGTCGAGTGCCGTTACAGTACTCCCTCACCAGTGGTAACGTTTTTTTATACATTTATGTCGCAGGTAGATCTATGTATAGGCCTGCTTGGAAACGATCAGAAAAGCGAACTTTCCTGCCCGCGCACGTGGTGCAATAAATTCTTGAGTCACCTTCGCTTTGTTCGTTTTGAACACCAGGCAGTATTATTACGTCGCACTTTTCGGTGCTATGGTGTTTGTAAATTCGCACGTTCGCGGGGAGACGCGATATCGAAGAAGCGCGCCAACGGGAGTCGTAAATTCCCGTTACGATTTGAATAATCGACGCCACAAATCGTTCGATCCCTTATTTCTTGTGGGATAATAAGGGTAATTGATTCAATATAACACTGATATTAACAGGTTATTATATATGTCGGGTTATCGTTAGAATTTAGGGCGCGTAACAGGGTTCTTCATTTGAATTAGCCATCGTATGGTACAACAGAGATTATATGTACAGGTACAAAAATGACATTCACAAAGTTTAACGAACAACCGTGGTGCTTAGACACGCAAGATCTAATTAATAATGTTCTTGGGTTTGATAACGAATCCAGAGTCAACGGGATAACTCTTTACTAAGCGGTGGATATTTTTTTAAGCACAAAAGACTATTGCTGGGACGCTCGGTATAAACTGCTCGATGTGTAACTTTCCAAGACGATCGCACGAATAACAGACTGATGAAAACTTTCCACGCTTTACGATTGCGTTCGTTTGTTTTATACTCGTTAGAAGCATCGAGAAAGTTCCAATTGCTGTTGCTAGGCATTTTGTTCCTGGAGTTTGGTTACTAATACAACGTGTGTCCCATTATATTGGCACCTCCGAAGTAAAATCATACGTGGCTAGGCCCGTTCTTGAGGCCGTATGCAACCGCAACCACATTTCCAGGGAGAACCACACAACCACTCCACAGCTTCGTCAGGTAAAACGTCCATCCCGCGACCGTAACTACGTCCATTCGGCGACCAGTTGTGTCGCCTCGAGCCCAATCTCACTATCACAAATCTCGAACAATTACAATCAGATTGAATGACAACAATTGCTTAACTACGGCTGCGATAGAATCTAGGCTAAAGTATTAGAGGGTTTTCGTATGTGAAGTGACAACTACGAAGGAGTACGACCTGAGACTCCTTTCGTGTTGACGATTATGATGTATGTGTTCAACTTGTAGTTTCTTGCTGGACCTCTGACTCTTGATGTTCCTTGCACTAGCCTTTGACTTAGGCTGACTGGGATTTGACTGCATATAGACTAGAGCGCAAGGAGAAGAAGTAGAGTTGACTCTCCTGATGATATAGACTCGATCTAAACTGGATGGAAACTGGATTTTAACGTGATCTTGACTGGATGTGAAACTGGATTTAAACATGGATTTTTACTGACTTGTCGCTCCTATGTTATGACGGAAGAAAGCGACAAGAAGGAAGTTGCCCTGGAAGGTCAGAAGACTGGTGGTGGAGTTCCTGACTGGAAGAAGAATTGTGATTAGTAATCAGTTTGGTACGGTGGAGTACGAGGTTGCGGCTGGTGTGCCGCAGGGCTCGGTTTTGGGGCCTTGTTTGTGGAATCTGGTATATGACCGACTGCTGTATAGGTTAGACAACATGGTAATGGTGAAGGCAACAACGTTCGCAGATGACCTGGCGATCACGTGTGCTGTCAGAAGAAATGAGGGTGTGAGTGCGAAAGTGAATGGTCTGTTGAAGATTGTGTGTGATTGGTACGCGAGTGTTGGCCTTACGTTGGCCATGGACAAGGCGGAGATCATGCTCATAACTGGAATGCGTATGCCGCGAGTCGTTAGTATTAGTGTGGGTGACGTCAGATCTGTAGAATCTATCAGATATTTGGAAGTGATTTTAGATACATGTAAAAAGTTTGACAAGTACGTCGAGGCGGTGTGCGCGAAGGCGGACATTTTGACGGGAGCCCTTAGGGGCATCTTACCTAATATAAATGGACCACCTAATGTGGCGCGCAGGCTTTATTATAATGTTTGGGAGTCCATAGTGTTATATGGTGCACCGGTGTGGGCAAGTGTTGTGGATATAGAGAAGAATAGGAAGACGCTAGTAAGAGCGCAGAGAGCAGCCCTGTGCATTACGATCACGGCGTATCGGACTGTTTCGCATGCGGCGCTGTGTATACTTACCGATAACCTATCGATTCATATTAAAGCTGGGATGCTGAAGGAAGCATATGTACTACATTGGTTACTCTAGAATCGATTGTTTCGAACTGGCGTCCTTGATTGGCGTCGTGTGTCAAGGCGATGTCAACGTCCCGAGGCAAAAGAACAACATGAGAACGCATCGTCTTCTGACTCATGTGCCGCTATACTAGTATAAATTGATAATTTTCATATTTCGGTTTTAATGCTGTATTGCAAAGGCAGTGCCCCAGTGCTCTCTTATAATTTTCAATGAATAGTACATGATCAATAATCTCAGGGCTAAGAATCCTGCTTTTCCCATATTTATTGAATATTTGTTGAATATTTCATCGAATTGAATCTGTTATTAGTTTTATTAATCTTTCTCTAGTGATATTGATATATGGTTGGTATATATTCGTCAAATTTTACTCTTACTTCGTCGATTAGTTTAATACTGTTGGATTTTATAATTTTGCGTATGAGTGCAGTTTGGTTTGCTACTATTGTCTTTAATTCATTTCCTTTTTGGAAGAGTTTATCAATATTGGCATTTATTAAATCTAAATCGTCATTGTCAAGGGTTCCAAATAAACTTTTTGATATGGATCCAACAATATTCAATAATCCTCTTTTAGTTAATGTGTGATTATATGTTATAAGTCGTAATTGATAGGCTAACGTTTCTAATTTTTTTTTTTACAAAGGAGTTTATTGAGCCCAGAAAATACAGATTTTAAGTGCATTATTCACAATAAACATGAATTTTTGTAATAGTATGTTAGGCATATGTACCGATACGCGGCGGTACGACGTAGCCATGCTGTATTATGTGTCGGCGCTTTACATTCCAATAAATATTACATTTGCTTTCATATGATTAAGTTTTTTTTTGTATCCATCATTTATATCTATTTCTACATATACGTTAACCTCCCTTAGAATACAAATAAGCTTGTTTAATTTTTTCATGGAATATTCCACGATTCCACTTCCATCTGAAGGTAATACATTAATTTCTTCGCAATACTTAACGTAAACCAATATAATGGTTATGATGAATGTCCTGAAAAGTAATAAGTTGTAAGTCTGTTATCGTGTATTTTCTTTATAATATCATCAACTATGATTTCGTAATAAGGGGTTTTGACAGAGTGGATTCTGTATGGTCCTACTAACCATTCAGTGTCTAATTTGTCTCTTTTGCGATCATTGTGGATTAATACAAAATCTCCTTTTTTAAATACCGTTTGAGTTCGAACTATCTTTCTTTTCTGGTCTCGAAGGTATCGTTTCTTACTGTTTATTAATGTTTTTCTCGCGATATCTAAATATTTATTTGGTTGATTTTGCCGGAGTGAAAACATGTCATTGTAAGTTAGATTTGAAGTTTTCGCCATTGCTGAGGATAGGTACCTTCGTGTACGTCTATGTTATAACATATGAAGTTTAATATTTCATCCCATTCTTTGTCATTATTATCGTGCAGACTTGTACGAATTAAATCTTTTACTACGGCATGTGTTCTTTCTAAAGACCCATTTGACTGAGGGTGGAAGTGAGTGGTTTTAATGTGTTTGATCTTAAATGCTTCGTCGAATTTTAACATGCGTTCGCTAATGAAGTTCTGTCCCTGGTCTGTAGCAATTGTTTTAGGTGCAGAAAACATGTAAATGTAGTGTTCTAAGAGTGCATTTATTATGGATTCTGTCTGTTGTGTTTTTAGCGATACTAAGACCAAGTATTTTGTCAGTTCGTCATGTATTGAGAGTATAAATTGATTTCCTTTTTTAGTTTTGGTCATAGGTCCTACGAAGTCCATAGCAATTTTGTCGTTAGGTTGTAATGGTATGTCAGATATTATTGGTCCTTCTTTTGGTCTAATCCGCGTTAATTTCTCTTTTTAACAAGCTTCACATTTCTTTATAAATTCTTCGACTTTATTTAATAAATCTGGAATTTCATATCGTTCCTTTATTCGTTGGTCTTTTGGATGCCTAAGTGTCTTATAGTCCCGTTATGATTTTCGCTTATTATTTATTCGATTTCTTCTTGGGTTAGAGTTTGTGTTGGATCACATGCGAATGTAACTGGTTTATATGTATCATTGAAATAAAGAAGAATAAACTTAATTTGATTCTTCTTTAGTTCTGAGAATGTGATACCTCCTATACCTATCGTTTTGTTTTTCTGTATTATTCCGTGGAGTTTCTTAAGCCAATTTGTGCTGAGAATTCTCCTAATTCACTTCGAGTTGATTGGTAGAAAGAATTGTCATTTGGTTTAATTTGTAGTCTTTGAGGTATGTCAGTGTTCTGTTTCCATATGGTAAAATGTTGAAAGAAATCTAGAACAATTTTATTCTTGGGATTTTCTATTTTTGTAAACGTGTGTATTCGGGATAAACTGTCAGCTATTGGGTTATCTTTGCCTTTAACGTATTCTATTTTGAATTCGTATTCTTCTAGTTTTAGCCTCCAAGTCTTAAAGAAGGGTCTTGATGATCTGTACGAATGATAAACTTCCTTCCGAACAAGTATTGTCTTAGTCGCTTCATTGCCTACACGATTACTAATAATTTTTTACCTGTAGGGTATAATTTTTCTCTGGAGGGTTTAGCGTTTGAGAGATATAACAACACGGATGTGATAATATGGCTCCTAGTCCTTCATTACTAGCGTTTGTCGATAATATGAATGATTTAGAGAAATCTGGGTATGACAGAACAGGTGCTTCACAAAGTTTTTGCTTGAGTGTATCGAAGTTATTTCGATGTTTGTCCGTCCAGTAGAAGTTAGTGCTTTTTTTTGTTTAGATGTGTTAGGGGTTTGGCTATTTTAGAGAAGTTACGTATAAATTTTCGGTAGTATCCCACGAGTCCTAAGAATTTGACTTCGGTAGGGTTTTTAGGAATTTTAAAATTTTTCACTGCTTCTATTTTCTTCGGATTTGGCTTTACTCCTTCTGATGTTACTAGGAGTCCTAAATATTCGAGCTCTGGTTTTACAAATTCACATTTGTCTGGTTGGATTTTTAGTCCTACCTCTCTGAGTCTTTGTAGTACTATGGCTAAGTTTTCATTATGTTTGTGAATAGTGTTTCCAAATGTAATAATGTCGTCTAAATATACAAAGCAATGTTTATTAATTAATCCATCATTCTTTGAAATGTTACTGGTACGTTTTTGAGTCCGAGAGGCATTCCGTTAAATTGGAAATGTCCTTGAGGTGTTGAGAAAGCAGTATATTTCTTCGAGTTCTCGTCCATAGGGATTTGATGAAAACCGGATGATAGGTCAAGTGCTGAGAAGAATTTCGCGTCTCCTAATTGGCTTAATATATCTTCTATGTCGGGTAATGGATAGGCGTCTTAATTAGTTAGTTCGTTTAGTTTTTTGAAGTCGGTAACTATTCTCCATTTCTGTTTTCCTGATGCATCCAATTTCTCGGGAACGACCCATACTGGTGAATTGAAAGGAGAATCTGATTCTTTTATAACGTTTTTATTTAGCATTTCTGTCATGTGTTTCCCGACTTCGTTTTTGTGGCATACTGGATGTCCGTATTGTAATATCGTAGATAAAAGAGATATCGGGTGAACCATAAACAGTGTCGCGACAGAGCCGAGGCGCCGTCAGGCTCATGAATGTGTCGCCGGATCTTCAAATGAATAGTTTCGTAGAAAAGGCATACGTGACCCTGGCCAAGAGCAGATGCGAAACACGTGTGTGGTGGGCCTAAGAAAAGACAAAGGAATGCTAAGGGAGAAAGACGAATTAACAGGCAGTGTCAATGGAGAAGCCAGAGAGTGTGAATCGAGAAGTGAGAGAATGTGAGTTGCGTTATCGAGATAGGCGTTATCGGGGGGGGGGGGGGGGGGGGGGGGGGGGAGAGAGAGAGAGAGAGAGAATCGTTTCTTCTTTAATCAACATCTGTACAATCCATTCATTGTAAATAAATCATAATAGTTTACGATACTACTGTATGATTTGGTGTTTATGATTTTGTCTTTGTTAAGGTATAGAAAGGATTTGGAAAAACAAATAGTTTAAAATTTATTTACAAATTATTCAGCTCTACATATACGTTACTTTCTGAAGGACTCGACAACCTATTCGCTTGCTTGTTCCTTTTCTTCTGATTAATTCTAATCACTTCTAACGGCCTTTAATAATTTCTAACTGCTTTTAATCGCTTTTGTCTCAACTGAGACTTGAACGTCCTTCGAGGCTCACATACACTCTCTTACGTACAGTATAAATGTATTATCTATTTAACAGTCTTGTTTTAATGTGATTGTATGTTTTGTTAGGTTAGTACATGGTAATAGGTCTGTTTCTGAATTGAATACGTCAATGTAATATATTAATATTTTCTGGATGGGTTCACGAAGTTTGCGTTCAATATGATTTCTTCTCACTACGGTTTTAAGTTTAGCAATTTGATTTAATTCAATTATTTACTGTTATCAATATCGTTAGAAATTTCATGATTTGAAATCCTCACCAGGATTGAAGAAGCATACTCGCGTTGGTTTGCCTTCGAGGTAGGTGGTTCGAACTCTCTTTTCGCCTGGTCGTATTGTTTCTGGTTTCTGAAAGTATTAAATGTTATTTCCTAGTTTTAATTTATCGTTGTAGATTTCGTATTGGTACTTTTCTAAACAAGGTAGTCCTATTATTCCATCTTCTATTAGGGGAAAGTCTTCTGGTACTATATAAAATTTATGTTCTTTGCCAAACATTTTAGATCTAATGAATTCGTTAGTGGTATATTTGTCTTGTTCCATGTAGAATATTCGAGGTTCATCAGCTTTGAAGGTTTGAGAGTCTATTTTGTTTTTCTTCAATAGGTTGATTCCTGCTCCTGTCGATGATGTGTGTTACATGTCCCGTTCTTGTGTTAAACCGTATTGTGAGGAGTGTGCCTGTTGTGTTGTTAACGCTTGGAATTTTTCTTGATCTTCCGTCGTCTTGTCGTGAGTTTCTGTTTCTATGTAGGTTTGATTCTCTCTGATATTTTTCAATTTCGATGGCGCGTATCTCGCCTTCAATAAAATTGTGCGGCGGAGTGGTAAGTAGAATTTGTCCCATTTCTATTTTTAATCCTCGAATAAAGTCTGTTATTGAATCTTTCATAATTCTGTCGCTCACGGCGCCTCTGTTTATTTCGTCTAGGTATTCGTTGGTAATGCTATACTGTAATTCGTTGTACGACTGTCTAAATCGAGTAATATAGCTTTGTACGCTTTCGTTAAACCCTTGTCTAGTGTCTCGTAATTGATACTGGTTTTCACGGACCGAGGTTCGAGTTGCTACGTTCTGTGGTAATGCTTCATATAAATGTGCGTATTCTGAGATATGCACATTACGTATTGCCATAGCTGCTTTTCCCGAAATTCTCTCAGTCTTAATCTGTTGAGATATGTATAATTTTCTATGCAGGACCAGGTTAAATGCGTAGTAGAGATACCTGTATGTGAATATCAGTATGTGAATTTTAACTTACTTTGAAGTAAACAAAAGGAGGATTAAAACTATAATGTCTAATGTATTTTATGTGAAAGAAATGAACAATAACTTGATTAGCTATGCGAGAGTAACGAATGAAAATAAGATAGTCTCAGCAGGAAATATTTCAAAGATAACAAATACAGAAAGTTGATAGGAATTGCATTCAAAGATAATGGTTTATATAAAATAAGTAATTATATTGAAAGGCAAGAATCTCACGCTAAAATTGTGGGGAAAATGACAAATAAAGAAAAATTTTGCAGGATCTTAGGGCATGTAAACTTTAATTATTTAGACACAATGTGTACGAAAAAAATAGTTGAGGGAATGCCAGAAAATTTTGAACAAGTAAAATTAAAATGTGGTACATGTATCCAAAATAAAATGCACAATTTACCCTTCCAACACAACCGTAGTAGAGCACGAGAGATTTTAGAATTAGTACATACCGATTTAAATGGACCTCAAAAAATACCGGGTTTGATGGATCCAAATATTTCTTAACATTTATAGATGACTACAATAAGTGTGCATTGATTTATACTTTGAGATCAAAAGATGAAGTTTACAATTGTTTTCTTGATTACATGAACAAAGTTGAAAATCTTACTGGTAAGAAGATAAAGAGATTAAGATGCGATAATGGCAAAGAATGAAGAACAAAAACATGTACAATCTAACTAGGGCAAAAGGAATTGTCGTAGAGCCATGCCCACCTTATGTTCACGAATTAAATGAAACAGCTGAGCGCTACAATAGAACAATTATGAATTCCGCTAGATGCTTATTATATGATTCAAAGCTGAATATTAAATATTGGCCGGAAATAATTAGAGCTGCGGCGCAATTAAAAACTAGAACCATTACGAACACGTATGAAAATAAAACACCGTTTGAAATATTTTTTAAAAGGAAACCGAATATAAATAATTTAAGATTGTACGGAAGTAGCGTGGATAGCTATGATTCGAGAGGCGCTACGAGTGCGGACAATGATTGCACGACTCGATTAATTATTCGACTCGAACCGTGTAAGTATAACGATCGTGGTATGTTGACCCGCTGTAATAGACTGACTTTTTGTCGCCATGCTGCTGCAGAGGAAGACTGCGTTGGGATGTGTCTAAGGATGCGAAGGCATCGGATTCGTTGAGAAAAGCTTTGGTTTGGCAATAAGGTTTGACGATTATGCAAATGGATGTAGAAACAGCATTCCTAAACGGAAGTATAAAAACGGAAGTATTTGTAAAACAACCTATAGGTTACGACGATAAAAGCGGGAGAGTATGTAAATTATCAAAAGCGTTATATGAATTGCGTGAAAGTTCAAGAGCTTGGTATGAATGTTTCGACGAGTATATGAAAAAATTAGGATTTCAAAGAAGTAAGAGTGATTATTGTCTGTATATGAAGTATGCGAGCGATGATGTTATATATTTAATTCTATTCGTAGACGACTTATTAATATGTGGAAAAAACAAAAGAAAAATAGATGAGATTAAAAACAAATTGTCAAACCAATTTGCGATGAAGGACTTAGGTGAAGTAAAGACTTACTTAGGAATAAACATTGAGTAGGATAATAAGAAGTGTGAGATGAAAATGGATCAGAGTAGAAATGGGACAAAAAAGCAGATACTGGGATACTTGTAGGTTATGAAAACAATGGATATAGGATCCTAGTTAATAATAAAATTATAATTGCAAGACACGTAGAATTTATAGGTGAAGATGATAATTTAGTAGGATTTCAAGGAGAAGATGGACCAAACGATGAAACAGAAAAGGATTTAAACGAAAAGGTCGAGCAGGTCACAATAAAAGAGGAGAGAAATTTAGGTAACGAATCAGAAAGTAAACTTGAGAACACTGAAAATAATTTGAGAAGGTCAGAACGGGAAAGAAAGAAACCTCAAAGATATGGCCAAGCGAGCTGATATTTCATTTATGTGAGTGTAGTTAGCGCAGACAGTCCTCAAACCTATGAAGAAGCTTTAAGTGGAGATGACAGCCTTTCATGGAAAGAAGTGAGGTGATATGTCGTGATAGGGTCGGAAAGAAAACTCAGATTTACTCAAGACTTAACAAAAAATTCTAAGTAGATTGAAGTTCACTTCCATTTTGTGAACGAAAGTTACGAAAATAAAGAGATTGACATTATAAAAATAGATTCAGAAAATAATATAGCTCATATTTTAACGAAGGCTCCAGGGAGGAACAAATTTGAAAATTTTAGATTATTTTTAAGAATAGTTTGATTGACTTATAAAAGGAAATGAATATGTTATAGCTATGATTCGAGATGCGCTACGAGTGCGGACAATGATTGCACGACTCGATAAAATTAAGGAGGTGTGTTGAGATATGTATAATTTTCTGTGCTGGACTAGGTTACATGCGTAGTAGAGATACCTGTATGTGAATATCAGTGTATGGAAGTATGTGTGTCCGAAGCGTCTCGAAAACAGATGAATGTAAACTCTTCAGTCGGTTAAGGTCCGTCGAAGGGTCGGTTAAGAGTCGTCGAAGAGTCGGTTTACAGTCGGGTATAGAAGAAAATGCTGCCATGAAATAAATATTTCATTATTTTATTCTTAATCCTCAGTATAAATTTAATGTTCCTATAACATTATTTCGGCCTCAAAGATCCACAATTCTCAACATAATCATTTTTACCAGGAAATACTATTCACTACACATTACCCTCATCTCTTTGACTTCTCTAATGAATTCTTCCACTCTTATATCATTTTCGCTGTTAAGTTGTGGTATACATCTTATTGTGTCTGTAGCTTTAAGCTCTTATTGTGTAGAATGATCAGGGAAAGTTCTGTACTCGGGCGGTTGAGGTGATGTCTGAGGTATTTCATCTGTAGTTATTAAGGAACTGGCTCCTGATACATTCCCCGTGGGTGTTCTTGCTGACCTATCCTCCATTTCGTCTATACGTCGTGTGAGAATCTTAATTCCTTCCTTTTGTTCCCGTATTTCGTCTAATATAGCCTTTAATATTGGGTCTATCCCACTACTGGTTGAAGCGGTGTCAACAGTTTCGGTTTTATTTTCTCGTAGCGTTGCCATTATTATACTAGTTCTACTGTCTGTGCTATCTGTACTTGAATTTCTAGAACAGTTGTCTCTTCCCGTTTTGTTTTTGGCGAATGAATCCAGAGTTTGCTCACCTTGATCGTTTAGCCCGTAGGAAAGATTCGTCAATAGTGTCTGCTGTGTTGCAGTGGTCCGCTGATCCTCAATCTTCAAAGTTGACCGTAGCCCGAAGTGTGTAATTTCGTTTTCGTGAAGTTGATGGATCCTGGCTGGATCGCCAAAATGTCACGTAATCTTGAGGGTTAGTTGATAAAACAGGAAGGTTGAGTCGTAACACAACTACTGTCATTATTTTCTAATCAGTTTTATTTATTAGCACAGCACAGGTTACAATAATTGAGGAAAGCTCGGTGTGGGTGTGCCCTTTTAATTAACAACGCGGATTCGCTGTTCGCACATTTCGTTAGTCCGAAAATTCAGTAGATCGCTCCTACTGAGGAATGTAAAATGAACAACGAACTCTGTTTGTCTACAGAGAATCACGACAAGAATTCACACACGACTTCTATACGTTCACTCCCGGTTACACATGGTTCCTTAACATTGAATCTCGGCAACCACGATTTTTGCTACCATGTTGAGAATTGTGGATCTTTGAGGCCGAAATAATGTTATAGGAACACTAAATTTATACTGAAGATTAATATTAAAACAGTGATATATTTATTTCATGGACAAAACGATACAGACATGCACGCGTTTCAGCACTTTCTTTTGTACCCGGCTGTTAACCGACTCTTAACTGACTTTTAACCGACTCTTAGCCGACCGTTAACGGACTCTTAACGGATTGAACTGTTTACATTCCTTTGTTTTCGAGACGCTTCGGACACACATACTTCCACACACTGATATTCACATACAAGTATCTCTATTATGCCTTTAACCTAGTCCAGCACAGAAAATTATACATATCTCAACAGATGGCTTCGGGGTTTTTCAGTTATTGGGTAACACAGCTAGCGTGCGGATCTGGACCAGCTCAAATTGTATCCTTACTTATTACATTTCTATTTAAATATATTTTTCTGCCTTACAATTTATCCACGTGTTTTCTCTGTTTACACAACGAATAACTTCAACCCGTTATGGGCCCAGGGATGGAAAATGCAAGGTAGCAACGTGAAGTGAATAAATTGTTAAAGTGTTGTGCTTAGTAAAATAAGGGATAGTGCTAAAATGGAATCAGCAAGTACGAAGATCGACGCGGCGAAGAAAATTGGCTCCAGTGGCGTTTTGTTATGCGTACACTTTTGGAGGAACATAACGACCTGATCAACGTGTGTGAAGGGAATCTGTGTCATCCAGGTAACAGCGTGGAGACAGAAATCGCTCGTGAAAGATTTTTGAAAGCAGATCGATTAGCGAGAAAATTAATCATGACCTCAATAGGAAGGAAACCGTTGGATCTTCTTTTATGTTGCACAACAGCACATGAAATGTGGAAAAAGTTGAATACAGTATATGACATGAAGTCGGATGAGAATTTAAATATGGCCCAGAAGCAGTTTTTCGATTTTAAATGGGAAGAATCTGAAAATGTCTCTTACAACCTATCCAAGTTGGAACTCATAGCGGCAAAGATGAAAGCCCTTGGGAGTGAAATTGGCGAGAAAATGCTGATAACACGCATTTTATCGGTGTTACCAAACAAATTTGATCATTTTCACAGTGCGTCGGATTCCGTGGAAGAAGAAAAGAAGACCTTAGACAGGCTTAGTACCAGGTTGATGACGGAAGAAATCAGATGGAAAAAGACGACCAGGAAACATCAGTGGCACCGGTAACAAAAAGTAATAATTATAAAAAGGAATAGCAGAAGCAGTCAAGTAAACGTGAATACGAGAAACAAAGACCAAGCTGCTTTAACTGTGGAAAAGTTGGCCATCTAAAGAAGGATTGCTTTAAATGCTTTATATGCAAAAGGAAAGACCACACCAGCAAAAACTGTTTTAAAAATAACAAAAGAACTAACAGTAGGGACAACCAGGAATCCAGAAATCAAAATCGGGATCACAGCGCGATTTGTCTATTAGGAAGTACCTCAGCGATACAAAAGGCAAACCCTGATGTTTGGATAATCGACTCAGGAGCTACGGATCACATGACAGGACGACGGGAATGGTTCGGCGTCTTCGAAGAATTCGATAACACGGTGAAGATAGAGATAGGCGATGGTACATTCATGGATGCGTGCGGCAAAGGAAAAATCAGAGTAGAAACTTTTGTGGACAGCAAATGGCTAACATGTACAATGAACGGTGTTCTGTAGGTATGAAAAGAAATCTATCGTTACGACCGTTCGCGGAGAGACGCTGTCGCTAGGAAAACGCGTCAGCGAGAGGCGTAAATTCTCGCTACGATTATGTTAATCGACGCCGCGAAATAGTCGTTCCCCTGTTTCGGTTAAGATAACAGAGGTGGTTTAATGAATGTAACACTGTATTAACAGATTAACATAGAATGATATGTTTTACAATTATATGATGAATATGTTACAAAAATTTGACTTGACGTTACGATATCTCTAGATAAATTCGTTTGCTCGTCAGATTTGTCGAAGTGTTACGTTTGACTCGTCGGAAGGAACTGATCGCCCTTCGATTATTCCTTTGTCTCATTAGGAAGACGACACTATGCTCGGGTCACGCCACCGCTCGCGCTTATGATCACGTATGCCTCTTCTTGTGTGAAAAACGTAACGGTCAAAAATCGACGTTTCTAGAGCTCGCTGCTTGGCGACAATTATGCTCTCGTCGATACATTGTATATGATCCGGCGGGCAGATAAGACGGTCTGCCTGCAACACTGTAGGACCGCGAGCGACGGTTAGAAAATACAGCCTGTGGTAAGCCTCGTGGCGTAACATCTATTTTCCATTAGATCTGTCGCAAGAAGGGGCATAGATTTCTGTGTTTCAAAGGAAGGGACCAAGTGTATATTTTCACAAAATCAGAAAATAATAGCAAGAGATTCTGTTATCGGAAATTTGTATAAAGTAGATATGCGAGTTATGATACCGTCAGTTTGTAATTTTAGCAATAGAGCGGAGTCAAACGCGAACACATTGCAGTTATGGCACGAACGGCTATGTCATCAGAACATCAGACATGTTAAAGAATTCTTAAAGAATTCAAATATGAAAGTTGTAGAGGATAATAACTTTTTCTGTGAAG
>NT_176541.1:2802-4600 GCF_000188095.3 Bombus impatiens | reverse complement strand
GTACGGGAAACAGCATAGATCGAGTTTTCACGAGAAAATCAATCGGGCGACTAAACCTCGCGAAATTATTTATACGGATGTATGTGGACCTATGGAAGTCGAGTCATTAGGCAAGAAACTGTATTTTCTGACATTTAAAGATGACTTTTCAAAATTCACAAAGATTTACTTCTTACGACGTAAGTCAGAAGTAATTGAAAAACTAAAAACCTTTTGCCTAGAAGTTGAAAATCAATTTAAGGATAAAATTAAAGAAATTCATAGTGATGGAGGGAAAGAATTCAAAAATAAAGAAGTCAAAGAATTTTTAAGAAGCCAGGGAATTAGGCACACGATTAACGTCCCATACACCCCTGAATAGAATGGTGTCGCAGAAAGAGAAAATAGAACAATAGTAGAGGTAGGTCGGTCGATGCTATATTCGAAACCAAATCTACCGTTGTTTTTATGGGCCGAAGCCATGAAGACAGCAGTACATGTCATAAATAAGACGGGGCCGACAAGACAAGATAAGAAAACACCATATGAACTGTGGTACGGGAAACCGCCGAATTTAGAAAAGTTTAGGGTTTTCGGTACTGAGTGCTTTGCACACATACCTGCGGAGAAGAGAACGAAACTAGACAAAAAGGCTAACAAAGGATATTTGGTAGGCTATTGAGATAACGGACTAGGGTACCGAGTGTACGTGCCAACAGTAAAAAATGTAATATTAAGCCGTGACGTAATATTTAAGCCCGAACTAGAAAATGCGAAATTCATAAAATTAAGTTTACCGAAAATTGTTGAGCGCGAAGATGTGAGTGTGCAGAGCAATTGAGCATGTACGCATGAAAGTGCAGAGAGTGAACATGAAAAACAACCGCATGGAACTAGCGACAATGTGAGACAATTGAGAGATAGAGATAAGATCAAACGAACCGATTTTTATGGTAACCCAGTAACGTACGTAGCGGAAAAATTACCGGTGGATTTTCACGAAGCGACGAGTTCCGAAAAGAAAGAGTTATGGGAAACGGCTATGAATGATGAAATGAAATCGCACCATGATAATAAGACGGAGATTCTTGTAGAAAACCCAAAAGATCAGAAGGTACTTAATAATAGGAGGGTTTTAACGGTAAAGCCAAATTCGAACAACTCGAGACGAATTTTGCGCGACATAAAAGGGACCGCAGACATGGGACTCTTATATACAAAAGCAGGCAGTCTCGAAACCTTTAGCGATGCTGACTATGCAGGCGACAAAGAAACAAAAAAGTCGACATCAGGCGTTGTATGTAAGTATGCGAATGCGGTCATCATATGGCAATGTAAGCGGCAACAATGTGTAGCTCTATCTACGACCGAAGCTGAATATGTCAGTACAGCCTCAGGAGCGAAAAAATTATATGGCTCCAGAAAATATTTCTTGAATGTAAAATAGAGATCCTTAAGTATATGCTATGTGGATGTAAATTAGAGATCCTTAAGTATATGCTATGTGTAGACAATACTAGTGCCGTGAAATTAATTAAGAATCCAGAATTCCATCACAGAAGTAAGCATATTGACGTAAGATTTCATTTCTTGCGAGACATCTTTTTATACACTAGAGGCGAAATTGATGTAACGTATGTAACAAGCGAAGAGCAAGTGGCAGATGTATGTACAAAGGCGTTGCCAAAACCGAGATTTGAATATTTAAGAAAAAAGTTAGGCTTGAAAAGTAAAAAGGATATTAAGAGGTAATTGTTTGTAAACATGTAGAGCTTTAGAGAGGGTGTCGAAGTGATTAGTACTTCTCAAAAAAAAAAAC
>NT_176541.1:0-1258 GCF_000188095.3 Bombus impatiens | reverse complement strand
GGCTAGTAGGTAATATTGTTTATGGGAAAAACCAGCTTTTTCGTTAGTCAAGTATTGGGTTTTTCCATTAGGTAACTACCTGCTTTCCCCGTAATTAGTAAGGGCGTATAAAAACCTAGGGGCTGTTTCAAAGACCATCCACAAACAGATAACACTTAAAAAAAATAATAAACTTAAGTAGTTTAAGTTTATGGTGGGTCCCTGGGGTAATTGAGGGTACGCGGTGAAACCTGCACACATCCGGCCACACAATATGAATTGACGTTACAACCGTCGGGTCGAGACTGGTAAGCCACTCGTAATCTCAACGGGGTCTCGGGGCTCCGAAACCCTCTGCGCCGTAATTTTATTCCCTTTTTTAACCTTGTCCATAATAAAAAATAAAAGTCTCGTAGTCTAGAAAACACAGCCTGTCGTCATAAGTTCTAACCAAATAACCGTCCAAATAAAAAGAACAATCATAAGCCCAAAGACTCGCCATGTCGTCAACAAAGGTAGTTTAAACCGTTATCAGACATTTAACAATCGCTCGATAGATATTGACACTCCTCCGCATACTTGCGAAGTGTCATCACTACATATATATCAACCATCAATACAGTTAAATAAATAAATACACAATAAATAATATCATCCAATAAACATCCATCAATAAATAACTAATAACTTTAAGTAACTTAATAAATTATAAATAAATATAAATTAATACTATATAATAATAATAACCCAATAATAATATAAGTATTTATCTACATAATAAATAAATAAATAACTAATAAATTATAAATAAATAAATATAATACGTAATATCAAAACTCAATGCATCCTTCATATCGCATACGCAACTCATATCTTACTCTTCTCCAGTTACGTAGCACAATTTAACTTAAAAGTCCGCGAAAAAGGAGTTCGGATCGAGTACATGTATGAAAATACAATAATACAAAAATACCAAAATAAGAACTCTGGTCGACCCGATTTTATTTATTCATAATAAGAACTTACGCCGAGCCGACCATACATTCGTTCATCACACGACCCGTAGATTTTGGCAGAAACGCCTCGAAACTTCGTCTCACGCAGAGGGGTATGCTGCGTATGCCAGAAAAAGGTCAATTAAAAAAATTTTACATAAAACGCAAAATTACCGTTATTTGATGTAGTTGAATATATGAAGAACAATTGAATCAATCTTTTTTTCATTTATACATTCATGAAGTAGCGTGATTCGTCCAAAGTTAGGAGATTTTCTGATATG
>NT_176540.1:185668-223450 GCF_000188095.3 Bombus impatiens | reverse complement strand
GACCCTTCGTTTAACCAATTAACGACGAAGCCTATTCCCTCACTCTCCTAACTAAATTCATCACCAACAAATCCGATGGTCCCGTGCGCTAGACACACCCATCCGTAGCTTTCCTCCCAGACAGCATCATCTCCCAGTACAATACTGATTTTACATCCTTCGAACGGTCAACATCCTTCCACCGGGTATACACACCCGTAGATCAGTCACTCATTCATCTCATACATACGCACCAGTGTAACTACCTACGTTACAAGTTAGTGGAATAAACGGTGAAATATAACTTACTACTGTGTCATATTCATTTAACCACCTCTGTTATCTTAACCGAAACAGGGGAACGACTACTTCGCGGCGTCGATTCAACGAATCGTAGCGAGAATTTACGCCTCTCGCTGACGCGTTTTCCTCGCGACCGCGTCTCTCCGCGAACGGTCGTAACACTTGCTGATCCTTTCAATAGTTTCCTCGCATAAATTACCTTCTGTGCTTCTGGCCACATGCATGTGTCTGCAAATTCTTCGAACGATTCGAATCATCGATCGACATTTTCACTTTTATCACCACTAAATGCTTCTAATGCGTCTTCGACGTCCTTAAAACTAAATATTGAACCAACATGTGCTTTTTGATAGTATTTATCACGATGTGTTTCTCCTGCATTCTCTTAGGCGAGCGCCATCCTCCTCGACAACCCTGACGACACTCCTTCTCAACTAACGACTGCCTGTTAATTCGTCTTTCTCCCTTTGTCTTTTCTCATAGCTCCACCACGTACATGTTCCGCGGCCATGGTCACATAGGCCTTTTTTCCGCCTAACTAATCGACCAAAGGATCAACGACACATTGATAGGTCGTTCGATCCATTGAAATTTCCAGACCCTTTTGGCCTATCGGCACTTAAGCTTCCCTGCAACATGGTTTATGGTTCAACGATATTTCATAGGCAATCTGTCAATGATACTGTATTTTCGACCAGTCGCAAGGAGAGACGTTAACGAGAGTCGTAAATTCCCGTTACGATTATAGTAATCGACACCACGAGTTAATCGATCCCCTGATTTCGGTTAAGATAATAGGGGTGATTCAGTTAGTATAACACTGTGATTCACAGAATTATGAGTTATATATTTCCAACACTTAAGTTACACTGTTGAGTAGGTATAAATCGTAGATAACAACTTGTCGCACGAAGATAAGATAGATGTGCACGCCAGAGCAAGGCTCTTATAATTGAATTTAGTATGTTAGTGGACCCTACCCTTGTCAAGCCGTAGTAGACAATAGTCTTTAGAAATGATTTGGAAAAAAGATATTTGTTGGGTCTGAAGGACCTTAGCTAGCAAATTAATGGGATTTATGATGGGTCCTTAAGACTGTTGAGAGTACGCAGCAAGGATGAGCGGACATCTGGTGTCCGTCTGGCCCGCGGTGTATGGTGTCACGTAAACTTAAGGGTTGGTTGATGAAATAATATAGCTGAGTCGTAACACAACTATTAATTTTATTTTAATTAAACTTTATTATGAATTCAGTAACCACAATGTAATACACACTGAATTAAAATAAATCATAATTCACTCCAACCACGTTATGTAAGACTTAGTTACAATTATACGTTAGGTACGCGACTGTTATAAGGGTAAAGATATGTTGACTATTCTGAGGATACAGAATAAGTGACTTTACTGACGATACTGTGTCTGAGGAAGGCTAGGGCTGGGTGTGTTTAAGGACACGGGACTATCGGATTTGTTGATGACAATTTTGGTTAAGGAAGTGAGGGCAGTAGACACCATCTCCGATTGGATAATAAGACAGTTGGTGGACCAACCAACTTTCTATGCTAACACGTGGTAGACAATAAACGTAAAGGAAATCTAAGACAAGAAATACTCGCTTGGTCAGAAGGACCTTAACTATGAAAATTCCAAGAGCCCTGGTGGGTACTTAAGACTATTGAGGGTGCGCGCCAAGGATGTGCAGACATCTGGGTGCCATCCTGTCCGCGGTGTGTGGCCTGGTCTCTGATGTGAATTGACGTTACAATGGCCTAGTCTAGGTAGAGGGTTGTCCGATGTAACAGATACTACGCTTAAGTTCTGAATTCCAACGGCAATGTAAGAAATGAACCAGAACACATAAAAGTATGTAACAGGTGAAATCGTACAGCTCCTTCTTCTTGAAGTATTTGTTCCTTGCTAAGTTCGTAACGTAATATAGAATGGGCATTTACATTGAATTTATAATTACAAGTGTCCACTATGTAATAAACAGTAGCAGCCGCTTTAAGTCAATTTACAAGAACTCTGTATCCTATTTCATCAACCATTCCTCTTTTATCATATCGGCACCCTTCTCTGCGATCATGATAATCGGAGCATTGGTATTACCACTGACTATGTTTGGCATAATCGAGCCGTCTATGACTCGAAGCCCGGTGACTCCGTGAACTCGAAGCCGAGGGTCTACTACAGCCGTTGGATCCGAATTAGGCCCCATCTTGCAAGTACCCACTGGATGATATAGAGTCGAGCCATAGAATCTGATCATGCACTCCCAATATGGATCGGTATACATAGGAATATTCTTGCAGCCAGGAAATGGTACCGGTATAAATGTGCTTCCATAACGTCTAAATGATGCAGTTTTACTCATCTCGAGTATAAACTTAATTCCCTCTACCAATGTCGCCACATCTTCCGGGTTTTCGAAGTAGTTGGGATAAATTAGTGGATAATGGAAGGGATTGTTGCTTCGAAGCTTGATAACACCTTTGCTTTTCGGTCTTATAAGCGTAGGAAGCCCCACCCACATGTTTTTACCGATTACACTCCCATACACAGTATCGAAGAATTCTGTGGACAAACCCTGAATAGTTTTAAAAACTGAGCCGCCGTCGGTGTTCTGACTCAATACCCCAAAATGCACTTGTATGTCTGGGAAATCGTCCGAGGCATTCGCGTATTTGGTATTGATAAAAGCTAGTCCTTGGAGTCCTCCTAAGAGAGTTAATGGGCCGGTTCCGAATAAGGCATATTCTAGCAAGTATCGAATATCATACAAATTGCTCTCTGGCAACGATACTTCTTCATCCAGCAAGAAGTAAACGCCTCCCGCAAATATGTGATCTTGAAGATTAAGACCCACACTTAAATTCCGAACCAATGGTATCCCGTGTTCCTTTAAGTGTTCTCCAGGTCCTATTCCAGACAGCATCAGCAATTGAGGGCTGCTGATAGATCCTGCGGAAACTATCACCTCCTTGCTGGCATGGACGCGTAACGTCCTTCCGTATCTAAAGAACTCTACACCGTAAGCCCTCTTTGACGACGGATCTATTAAAATTTTCGTAACATGTGCGTGCATAGCGACGTGTAAATTCTTACGCGCGCTAGCCGGCCGCAGGAAGGCCTTCCCCGTGGAACACCTACTGCCATGTCTAATGGTCCCCTGAGGAAACATAAAGCCAGTCTGCCGTTCTCCATTAAGGTCTCTATTCTCGTAACCCATTTCTCGTCCTGCTTGAAGGAACGCCATGCCCATTGAACTCCGCCAAGGTGGTTCATCGACAGTTTGGTAACCTCCCGTCGAATGATACGGAGTCTTGCTGTAGTTCTGATTCCGATTGTCTTCCGATTTTTTGAAATAACTCAGAACGTCCTTGTATGACCATCCCGGATTGCCCAGTTGTTCCCAGATGTCGTAATCTTTTTTGTTACCACGAACATAGAGCATGTAATTTATCGTGCCGCTGCCTCCGATCGCTTTGCCACGTGGCCACCGGCAGCGACCCCCCTCCATCGCTGTAGGCAGAATTTGCGATAAAACATACAAGACGATGCGAATAATAAGTAATCGATTATTAATGTTGGTTGGTGATTGATTTGCGTTTATATCTCTTCGCGTTCGACGATAAGATCATTTGCCGGTTAACGTTTGTGAGTTAACGTTAGAACTACGTAAATGTACCTAAATATTCTATATATAGTATCAGTATAATTCAAATAATATTAGTTAAACTAAATAGATCCATACAATTATTTAACTATTTAAGCAAAAATCTGTGTTAATCTTGCTACAGATATATGTATGCTTCTATTAATATTGAAAACGAAAATTTTCCTTCACTCATATAAACGTATTGGATAATTCTGATATTAATATTTATTAGGATGTAAAGTTATGCATACATTAGAGTTATTAGATATTATTTACCTCTGCAATAATTTGGATTTGGTTCCGTCGTGTATTTCCAGTCGATCTCGGTGAGCTGTAGATTGGGGGCAGTAACAGGAATATCATATATAATGCTTCCATCGCCACCTGCTTCCAAGAGGAGTACGTTCCAGTCTTCTATCTCGGACAACCGACTCGCTACCACGGCTCCTATAATCAATAAATTGGCAGAACATTATAGAACATAAGTAAGAAAACATCAATCTACTCAAATATTAGAAATACTTTTATTTCAAAAATTTGTGGTTTAATATCAAATCATCGAAAAAGGAAAAGTATTTAGTTCATACCACAAAATGGATTTCGTGATAATCCTAAAATATGTTGCAATAATGTATAATTTATACGATATTTATAATGTAATATATATTTATAACATATTACAAAATAAACTTAAATTACGTTTATATGCAGGAAAGGTGAAGTTAAAATTTCCTTGTTAATATATACAACAACGCACAACGGCATTAAATGTACTGCACAACAGATAGAGCGGCTAAAAGAAGGGTGTAATGGGTAATCAAGATGTGTATATTGTTAGATTTGTGTGTTACTTTATTATATGGATAATAAAGCGCTCCTGCTCGCGTGAAAACACACAGATACGCGCTTCTTTCTCATATTTTCATTTCGTTTATGATGTAATTTTCTATCGACATCATGAAAAAACGTACCTGCAGAACCACCGCCTACGATTATGAAATCGTAAGATGGCAAGAGTGATTCGGAAGGAAGATTCTTCGAGGAATAATTAACAATCGAATATATGACGTATAGCGATAGGTTTAAAAGAATGGATAATATTGATCTGGCCACTTCTGATCGGACTCCTCTGAGAATATTGCGGCTGACATCCATTTTATACGTCTCCGATCTTCTTTATCGAACTGTAACATTAAGATATAACAGTTTACCAATTATCTTTCACAAACTTCTGCAAGTGGCCACTAGGGGCAACTTCGCGAGTTTTCCCATTGACCATAGCACACAATAAATCCTTTTCAAATGCGTAACAACATATACTGCTATGTTTGAGAAGCATGTCCTACTGGATAAATTGTAAAATTCAAATAAATAAATAAAAAAAAAAATGTTTGAAAAGCTGCTAAATTCTCGCGCATAATGTCATTGGTTCTAGAAAGGTTAGAATTTCTTAGACTTATAAAGTATTAAGATACAAATGTGTAATTAATATGCACATTTGGATGATGTTAGCGCGTTTTTAACTTAATATCTACAGGTTATATATAAGAAAAATATATTGAGACGATTTCCATGCAGCTTATATTTAGTTCTTCAAAAAATTGTTCCTGCAAAATTGATCCTCTTCCTCTGAGAGAAAAAAATCATGACCCTGATAAGTAAAAATGTACTATAGCTGATAAGTAATGGAAATTAGATCTATAACTATCTGGAATTAACTGTTACACAAAGCATTAAGTGTATCAAAGAAACTCGTTAGACAGCATCCATATGGAAACTACTAAGCATTCAGTAATCTCGACCATAATGATACGTAAACCTTCACCCGGGCTTGTTACATCTTTTATGCTAATTTAATTTGGAAGATATATTTATTAATTTATTTGTTTATTGTAGCTATTTACTGATATCTGGCTGTTACAATGTCGATTTACTTTTCTCCAACACATAAATATTCTTTTATGGTAATTATTCCGCAGAAAGTAAACATCATAGATTCGAATAATGTTTGGCCTTGGATTCCAAGGATTTGGCAAAAAAATTCAATTACATCTAAGTTACGATCACACTTTCTGCTGGAACAAGCGACCACACTTTCATATAGACCGAATTAAACAGAACTCACTAGTGACAGAGATAACTATTTTTAATATTATACAAATATGAAAAAGAAATTGATTAATGGCTTATTGGTTGGGCTGTATTAATAGCGGATGGCACAAAATAATATTCCATAAACTGATTGATGCATAGAATGCCGCACTTGATACCGACCTTCAATTAGTCGAAAGTGTCAGATATATACCTTTATTTACTGAGAAATTGTTTACAAAGAAAAACTAGTAAAATTAATTGTTAAATAAAACATATTAAACATAAATATCTGTATACCTTGAAAACTAACGTCGAGTGACAGGTGTATGTAGATGTAGTAAAAAGTTGTCCAGAATGTTTGTTTTGACAAAATGTTTCGGTATCATCCAAATTGATGAGTTGTATCCTATTCTAAACAATTCTCTATTTGACATGTACACAAATGGCAAATAAAACTATCAGATATTGGAAAACCTATAACATATACGTGAATCTTATATCTTATGGTGTAGAAGATTAGAAATAACGGAAAAATCGAATATTAGCGAAAATGCGGAGACTTTGAGAATACGTACGTGGATTGAACCTCAAACGTAAGAGAGTGCACCGATCAAACTCAAGGGAAAGAGACAAATGCTGCTTTGCTAGCGATCCCTTGAATACTCAGCTCTAACTATTCTGTTTCTATTTATCATTTATCTTATTATCATCTGTTTTATTCATAGTTTATATGTAACAAAAAACTTATCAATATGCATCAAATAAATATATACATGCTTCCTATTTAGCATATACGTAGATTAGAATTAATTCACATGAAAATAAATCACTCACGTATGCGCTAGGAAATATACTGCTCACAAATATCAGCTAGAAAATACAATTATTAGTTAAAATAACTCTATATAATGGTTGTATTAAAGAATATTTTGAGTAAATTATGTTACATTTTGGGGGATTCACCGGATGTATAGCATTTAATGTTGTTATATCTCAGTCTGTTGCAAATACTTGTACCTGAAAATCAGACAAAGTATGGAGTATAATTGTATCACTTGCTTTTAATGTTTCTGTCTACAGTTTCCGCCGCTTACCTTTAACTGTGTTCTCGAGTTTATCAGCGGAGATCGTTCGCGTTGTAGCTTCTGTCAAGTGAATACAAATTGACCTTACCGGCCGAGAGTTGTTTGCAAAATACTTTTTATGACAGTAATTGCCTGTGAATGCCAAATGAGCACAGCTATAACACAGCTGCAACAAATGTTATTTTTTAGAAATGTTGAGATGTTATTAGATACCGTAATAATTTGCATAATTTTAATAATCTTTCGGCAAGGGTAAGAGATTTCAAGATTGACTTAATTTTTAGGGTGCAATATGGTATCTTTGTATTTCAAATACACTTAATGACAACGATTAAGAGAGTGTCCTGAATTAGAATGTTCTAAAACAGCGTTTTTTTGTGATTTCTTTTTTAGAAGGGAAAGAAATGAAGTTATTGAATTTTGAGGTACGGTTTTCTATGTCGGAGTCAGGTTGGCATTTTGGGGCGTTCTATGAAACTTTACTTACTTTACCGTCGCGAATGTAGCTAATATTTATCAGTACGAATGTGGACACTACAAGAGGCTATGAGTAACGACGATAGGATGATGGTGACAACGAATTCAGGTTCGATAACCATGGTCCACGGGAGGACAAGTATCAACGTAATACTCGATTCGGGTAACTTCTCGATAACCCAATCAGCAAATTCGTCCAACGACTAATTAATAAACTAACTCTCCCTTAATCCAAAAGAAACTGCCCTTATATACTCCTGTCCCCACTTCTCGGGTCAATCTTAGTTTTTAAGGAAAGTCATATAATCTTTTCATACCACTGTCAGGTGCACGTCCCTCCCGTGATCGTGGCTACGTCTAGTAACTCACTATGTCACCTTGAACCCGAACCCATCGTCATAAAGCCAGATTGGAACATTAGAACTGTTTCTTATTTTTATTATTTAAGTGCAGCTATAGTAAAAGTCTAGACTAGGGTATTGAGGTTTTTCTCAACATTCCGGACGAGAAATCCCGCTGTCCTTCCATCTCCGACATGCATATATTTAACGAATACAAAAAAATTTGTTAAAGTAAAAAAGAATTATAACAGATTTCTAAACCTGTTTCATGAGCTGCAGTTTTTAATCGGTGGGAAAGATCCACCTCATAATCCTTGACTGAAACAAAAAAGCAAAAGAGGCATAAATTATTATATATTTTTCTTCTCGATGAACTAAAAAAGTTCGTCAAAAAGTTTATTTAAATAATTATTGTAGCACCTTAAAGTTTATTTTTTCTTTTTATAAAACACATTTTTTCTTTAAACCAGCCAAAATTTTTAATTTCACACTATTTTCAGTTCATCGAGAAGAAAAATATATAATAATTTATGCCTCTTTTGGTTTTTTGTTTTAGTCGAGAATTAAATTCTCGACTAAATATATTCTCATTCGTTAAGTATATACAAAACCATACCTCAAAATTCAATAACTTCATTTCTTCCTTTCCCTTCTAAAAAAAAAAAAAAAAATCACAAAAAGACGCTGTTTTAGAACATTCTAATTCAGGACACCCCCTTAAGTAATAGGACGATCGTTTGAGAATTACTGTATATTACTATCCCAAGCTACACAAATTAGAATTAAAAATAACATATGGAGTTAACGTTTCATACTTCGATAAACAATTACAATATACATACACAATACACAATATACAAACACAAGAAACGAAACACAAGTTTCCTCACAAAAGTTAAAAAACACGAGCACTGTCATGTGGTCTCGATGCTAATGTAATCAAATAAACAGGTTAATTACTCATTTCAGAACCTAATTGAACGTTTGTGAGACTATGTTAAACGTGAATTATCAAGAGGTTATTTTATAAAGAAAATGCAATCACTACGACAAATTATAAAATATAGTCTGAAATATCGGCTGAGTTTCACATTTGTTTACCCTTAATCGCATCAATGCCACGCAGATTTCATGCAGTCCTTCCAAATCCAAAGTTAGGTACACAACTGTGGAAGGCAGTAATGTGACTGGTTGCTTTTCATAAGTTGCCCCGTTCAAGTCACTTCGTATCATCGTGTGACGTACACTACGTATCATATATTAACATTTGCTACTTTAGCAGTCTTGATTACATGTCGCCATTTAATTTCATGCTAACCAATAAAAACGGGTAAAAGACAATAAAGACGGGTAACTACAATATAACCTTGAAATTAGCACTAGGTCCACAGGGCCCGCCAAATAGACGAATTTCAAACTTCGATATGAAATACCCCAAAAACCATAGCATTAATTTTAACCATTTTGCATCGTAAATTAATCATTTCATCCAAAGAATTTATACACATAATTATTTTTTCGTAAGCTTTTTAATTTTTGAAATTTGTATGTAGTATATCTATCTCTACGAAACCCGTCAAATTTCATAAACAATCCTTATATGTTTGCTTTGTTTGTAAAAGTTTCAGTTATTGTAGACAGTTCTGGAATACACTGAAGATAAAGAGATACGCTCCTGATCAAAAAGATAGTCCAGGTGTGCTATCTTCAATTTCTCAATGGTACGTTTAATGTTTTTCGTTTGTAACGTATAATAAAAAAAAAGCAACGTATAGTAAAAAAAGCAAATTTTTGAACTAAAACAGCAACAGTTATCACTAGCAAAAAGAAAAGAGACAACGTTAGTAATTCGATGACAAATGGGAGGAGGCAGCGTGATGATTTGGGCCAGTGTTGACAAGTTCATCAATGGGAGAATGAATAGCGTTCGATACATTAATTTAATCAAAGAACAAATAAATAATCATATAGAACGCATTTCTGGATCTGATTACATCTTCTAACAAGGTAATGCATCTGTACACACATCAAAATTGGTCCAATCATATTTTAATGAAAATAATATATCTATTGAACCCTATTATTGAACCCTATTATTGAAAATTGCTGGGCAAAAATTATTCACGGCGTATACGCGAATGGAAAGCAGTATGACACGTACAAAAATTTGAAGTATATAAGGTTATGATAGGTACCGTTGGCGTATAAGATTTTTATCTTTATCTGGGTTGGGGGAATGTTCTTCCAACCATCAGGACCTCCCCTTTCTTCTCTTCTACAAATCGTGAAAAACAGGACTATGAGTGCCGGAATTCGAACCTGGGTCTGGAATGTTCGTAACCGATTACGCTAACCATAGCGCTGCTGTCGCCCTTCCATAGGATAGGGTCTTTGTGTAGCAAGTCACGGTACAGAAACCGTTGCAAAGTTTGTTGTTGAGTCCCGCTAGAAATTAAAAAATGCAATTGTGCGCGAATGGGGGATACGTTAAGTCAAAATTATATCCAGAAACTATATAAATCGATATTAAATCGTACAATAGAAGTAATAGAAAATAAAGGGGGATGTACCCATTATTAAATAAGTATGTATGTTTGATAAGTAATTATTGTTAGTTACAATTTATGTTAATTATTATTTTCTTATTGTATATGTGCTATCATTTCGTTCTTAAAATAAAACAATTTTTTTTGTTAGACACTGAACCTCATAATATTTTTAATTATTTTTAACGAACCGCATATTTTGAGCTCGTAATGTTTTGATATTATACGTTACAGACGAAAAGCTTTGTGAGTGAAGAAGGATCTTCGAATAATGAAGACGAAAACTTCTTAAAAGTACGTCATAACAAGGAAATGATGGTATTCTTCCTAGTTCTGACTCCGAGGATGAAAGGACGAGCATTCCAAGCTCATCCCAAAATGTAATGGGTGAAATTGAAATTGCTGATCTAGGGGTAGGATGTCTAACTAGACCTTTTAAATTGATAATTGAGAGACACATAATGCAATATTGCACTGGAACCGAGACCTATCGAGTTTTTAAAAAAAACTGGATAATCCCAAATGTATGTAATTTTCTAATTTATATATGTCTGGGGCACAAATGAAGCGAGATCGTTAGAAGTTTCCGACGGATTACAGAAATCTATTCACATAAATTCGCGCTGATATTCGAAATATAAGACATATTTATAAGTAGTAACCAGCCTTGTTATAATCTACATAAAAATACCTCAATGAATTAATTATTTTTAACGGGAACCCGATACATGTTTACGCAATATATGCTGAATAAACTTCATAAATTTGGCATTAAGTTTTGGTTATCAGTTGGAGGCCAAACAAAATATATTTTAGATCGTTCGATTGATTTTGAAACTCGATGCTCAAAGGAAAAACGCACAAAATGACTTTGTTTTCCTCACATTTATATAAATTAGAAAACTGTACACTTACTGTGTATAAAAGTAAACCTAACGTAAAAGTTCTCATTGTAAGCACCAAACATACAGATGTATAAGTAGAAGACAATTATAAACGTGTTCCAGAAACCATCACTTTTTATAATAAAACAAAGTTTGATGTGGACGTGGTCGACCAGATGGCACGCAAGTATAGTGTAAAAGCAGGGAGTTTCAAATGGCCTCTTCAAATATTTTTCAATATTTTAGATTTGGCGACTTAGTGTTAAGTAACCTGTGTTAAGTTAGTGTAAGTTAACCTAGTGTTAAGTAAATGTAAAAAAGAATTTTAAATGACAAATTCATGCTCCAATTACGTTAGTATGAAGTACATTCGCGAAAGCAATAAAAATAAATTAGTTTATAGACATATGTGATCTTTCCCTTTTGAAGAGAAGCTTTTCTTTCCTGAAAGTTTCACTGTGCACATGTGCTGGAGTTGCTCGTTGATAGTATCGAAACATGTTCAGAGAATAAAGGATTCGTTTTAGCGTTGACGACTGTAGTGATATCCGCAGTAAGTTTACATTTCGAACCAAATGTTCAACTACAATTTGTGAGGCAGCCTCTCAGTAACTGTCGCATTGTCTGAATTCATAAAGAACGATCACTGAGTTAAAAAATATCATTTTCTACTGTACCATGCCATTAAACACAAAGAGTTTGCTTTCGTTTCCAACTATATAGACGTATAGACTAGTATAAACTAACCTCTCTATTAGTATATCTGTAACTAGTATCAAGAATTCGATATGTATTATTAAAAAAATCTTTTAAAACTCAATATCTCATCATAATATACAATATATATTCCAATAATTTATAAGAGATACAAGAACACTAATGGATAAAAGGAATTATAAACCACAGACAAGGTTCTGTACCTCGACATAATGCATAAACACGGCATATTGAATTGAAATATATTTTTATCAAATACTTATGATTATAATGTATGTTTTACAATTATAATTGTAAAACATGGTAGATCGAAATAGATCGATGCGCCTTATTGCAGACAAGACAACCAACATCGTCCGACCACTAAGAGCTATATCTCTTTCGTTAAAGTTTCCATGCCTGTATATACGATCGTGATCAATACTGGCGCATACACGATCACAAACGCGCAACTATGGGAAAAATTCACTGTAGTAATAAGAACAATTTTTGACGAATATTTCGCAAACTAAGCGAGTCTACCTCTTAATTGTATAAGAAAATATTATTCAAAATGTCCTGCAAAATGCTTTATAACATATCCAAAAATCATCGAGATCCTAGGATAGTTAGCATCTCTACAGTTTCCCCGTTTTTACTAACATGTGTTAATGTAATATGTAGCAAGAATAATTAACAATTTATACTCATGCTAGTATCACAATTTATTCAGTCTGCATTGCTTACTACGTACAAGTAGATACAAATATAACCTAACTTAGAGATTTTTAAATTGCACATTTGTTTTGTTTTACTGGTAGTTTATTCTACGTTAATTTTAGCTTAATCTGTCTTGACGTTGTTTTAACCGTATAATTTTGTTTATATTTCGTCATTTTAATATTGTTTTTTTTATTGTGAGAACAATGTGTGATTTTGTTTGTGTGTAACTGCATGTATCTTTGTTGTGGCTTTTGTTTGTGTGTGATTATCTAAACACTGTCATTCTTTAGTTACCGATATTTTGCTATATGTACCTCAAATCCATAGTTGTATTTATACGATCAATATCTTAATTTTTAATGATGTTTGTGTTTAGAAATTGCAGGAGAGGTCCAATCTTTTGTGGAGAAATGAATCTTGATTCTTTTTATTTCCCAATCATTTAATTTCGGTTGATTGCATAAAGTGAGTATCTCTATAAGATGTGGTTTACATCCTGGATATCTTTTTCACATTCACATGTGCTATTTTGATTGAATTTTGTCTGATAATTCCTATGTTTACTAAATAGGCTGCTAGGCTATGTTGATTCCTTTCATATCGCGGGGATTTGCTGGATATCTTTATTGTTGAGTTCACTAGCAGGTCCTAGACGAAACACTCTTTTTCGTCTTCCTTCCTGCACATCCTTTCTTCTCTCACTCTTGTTTCAAAATCTCACAAGAATCCCTATTAACTGAATGACAAATCATAGATGCTGGGGACAAATACGTAGACTGTTATTATAAAAACGACTTGGTTATATGAACCAACATGTCCCCCAACACATTCATATAAACGAAATTTTACTGTATTGCAAAATTACTTATTATGTACGAAAAAACCATTTTATATAAAATTCGAATGTATTAGGTGTTACGTGTCGTCCTTAACCCCTTGGTCTACACGTTATCTGCCGATCACGCGCCGTACCATTCATCTGTTTAGCCGTGTACCCGAACTGGCGTAAGATGTATACTTCTTATAACATGTATATTTAAGGGCTACAAAAGTAATCGTGAAATAATAAACAACGTTTGAGGACAAATAGTGTTTTAAGTTTAATAGTGTTTCTAGACTCGTGGTTTTCGCTTATGCCACAAATTCTTTACCACGTGTCAGACTCGTGGCTTTTGCTTACGGCACAAATCCCTTACCACGAGTCTCGCTCGTGGTTATAGGCCAAAGGGTTAAATGTTGGTGATCAATTTTGGATCTCGCACGGAGTAATCACGTACATACGACCACACCTTCAGCAACAGTACAGCGTGACAATTTCTGCTCATAGATTGAAGTACGCGCATTTTTGCATGCGTCCTGAGTGGCATGAAGGTTAGGCGGGTTGCAGTGAGCGCATCGTCACCCGTTCCGTCCTCGACTTGCCCGTCCAGGAATGTGTAAATTCGACAATTACAGTATCGTGTTGCGAGGTGAGTCTGATAGGTTTCAAATAGGGGATTTTCCCGTGCGTCCAGCAGATAGGTAGATAGGAGAGCAATTAAGGAGAAAAGTGTCGGTAAATTAATTAAGTCGTGACCGTCGGTAACGCGAATTCACAAATTTCTTGCTACGAGTTGCGCACGTTTGTAATAAGTCGCGCGTGTATGGCACATATCTGTAAAAAGTAGAAAGATAATAGGCCGGAATTCGTGGGATAGTGTGGTGCTTCGTCCAGTGGTTATAAAGCTCGAGCAGTAAGTACAATTGTGCGTTAACTTAGGACGCGGGTTGAGACAGCGATCTTTTAACGTAACTTTTGCGGCTAGCGATATTACGAGACCGAGGGGAGTGTGTGAATGTGAGTGCATAGCACGGTAACGATGAACGAACGAGCGTCTAGAGTGAGTCGTCCATATCAATTATTACATTTCTCTTTTCTTTCCTTTGGTATCATAAATAAAAGTGTATTATTGTTTGTGGAATTCAATATCCTTTTCTCTTCTTCACTATGCCTCTTTTACACCTTTCAGGTAATCTAGAATGGTCAGAACCTGTATAGATCCGATAAAGATCGGATTCAGGTTAAAAATGAAGCTCGGTGCTTCTCGCTCGAGTATTCAGCCGTGTGGCGTGCTCGCTACCATAATTGCTCGTGCTCGCATGTCACATTAGAGGACATATAAAGGACATATGAATCTAACTCGCAATAAAAATTTTGGACCAAATATGAGCATCGCAATTCTTACTCGTAGAATCTAATTCAGTAATTGAGATCGGGACAAAATTGTATATATTAGGTTGTCCGAAAAGTGTCTTTCTTTTACAGACCCGTCTTTTACAACGATGCATCTTTATACAAACATAAAACCTAATCTGTTGAACGTTGTGATTTTTATTTTAATAGAATAAAATGGATCGTACGTAATTCGATAAAATAATATAAAACGGAAAATGTTGTGCATCTATTATTTTCTTATAAAACGAAAGAAACTTTTCGGACGAGCTAATATCAAAACAATGTAAGACTTTTTTCAATTTAATTTATTAATCTGTATTCCTCTATGTACAAGACTGCGCCTGCTAAATAATCCTTTCTATGATACAAGATAGAGGTAATTTATTGGGTGAAATCGCATCTCATCGTCAAACTCACTCAATACATTGCAATCAATTTTTTTAACCATAATAGATTAAAAAAAGAGAGACAAAACGAAAGAACAATTCAGATTATTATTTACAAAAATAATTGATCAATTATTGATCGATTAATTATTGGACAATTCATCTCCGCATTTTTACAAAGGGAAAGAAATATAAATTCAAGATAATCATTCTTTCTTTGTACTACTTTCAATCAATATAATGAACACAACCTGTGAATTAGGCAATAGTCAATTCATTATTAATTATGTACAAATAATTATTATCGAATAAAGAATTAATGAAGGGATATAAAAATTTTTCGTGGTTATTTCATAATGACAACCCATCAATTAATCGACAAATACGGAATGACTAATTAATTAATCATCGGTACTAATTGTAAGGTCTTTTTGTTAAAGACCGACAGTAGTGACACAATTAACTAATTAATCTTAGATATAATTGATCAATTTTCGATAAAATTTCTTAAGCTAATTAAACGAAATTGATACTATTTAAAGCACCTGAAAAATTCTGTTCTTAAAAATTGTGCTCCGCTTAGAAAATTCACTGCGACTTTTACTCTTTTTTTTTAATAGTAATTAGTGTGATCATATTTACTTGTCGCAATCTGAATCATTATGTTATAAATTAATTTTGTTTTATCATGTTATTATATATGAAGTCATTTATATTCTTTTACGTGCATTATTGACCTTGCATTTTTTTGGTAACTGTCTCGTTTTTTTCTCTTTTTTGGACACTTTGGCATAAAAGATAAATAAATATATCAAAGTGACGCGGCTGAAACGAATCAATTTTGATTCAAATAATCTTTAAAATGAAGAATATTACTCTAACTAAAAAAAATAATGCACAATATTAAAAAAAATTTCACATAAAAAATATGTTTCGACTATTTCAATGGTAACAAGAAATGTCATTACTGATAAAAATCGCATTGAGTAATGTAACATTTCGCATTACATGATTGCAACGTTCTAAGTCATTTTAAGTATTAACTACAATATGCTATTATTCTCTATACAATGTAAATTAATTCACATAATACACCTCCCTAATACCCATCTGGTTTTCATATATGTGTAAATTAATAATTCCAAATTACTTTTTTCTCGCACGCGCCTCTACATTGATATTCACATAACAATAGATACCAAAAATAATCATTTACAAGTTTTTGGTTTGTTCTTCGATTAAGTAAGATTTTTCTTTTTCACATATGAATTAGTTATGTACAACAAATCATTTAAAAATTAATCTAATAAACGTAAAATAGCTGCTGTGTAAAATTAAAATATGGAGGTTCTCAATTATTTTCGTAATTACAATATGTCGGAGCGTTGATAAAATGATCATTTAAAAGCTTTAAATTAAATATTTCTATAGTCGAATATAATACTGTAATTTTAGGAATACGTTACATCGTTTTTCATGTAATACCTTTCCATGCAAATATTTAAAAATATTGAGTTATAAATTTATAGTCTAAACAAATAATATTTCAAATATTTCTCAATATTCACGCAGAAGAAACATATAATATCAAAAGTGAAACTTAAAAAGAAGAGCGAAAAAAATAGCTAAGTAGGAATGTTAAGTTAATTTAAATAGTACTGGCCAGCGATGCGATATTTCACAATATTTCACAGAAATTGAAAATAAGGATATTGTCAATTAGTGTCCAACAATAACATTATAGTGCGTACAAAAGAAGAATAACATTAAGTAACATCAGATTCTCAAGCTTGACACTAAATATGTATCTTTATAATGTAAACGGACGTATTATTCTGTTCTGTATAAAATAGTACTATAAAATAAAAGCATATTCAATTTACTTCCAATTTTAATCCTTTGTGCTCGAGAGGCGACAGTCGTAAATACGACTTAGCTCTTTATATTCTTTGTTAGGAAGTATAAAGTATTACACTTTAAAATGGAGATAAAATATTTAATCCTAAATCCCTCCGAAACTATGATTCTATCAACGTCTCCGATGTTAATTCGGATGGCAAAAGTGTTATAATTTAGAAGTACTAAAAAATGATTTTCAGAAGTGAAATTAGTTCAAATGAAGATGAACTTGATTTTGAGCTATTGAGAAATGAGATCAATTGTACTCAAGAATGCACGAGTACGATACATACATAAAGTACGATACAAAGAAATACAGAAATTAATTATTACAAAATCATATTTTCAAAGATGTAAATATATATATATATATTATTAGAATATAATGTTTTCGTACGTCAATTAGTGTATAAAATCATTTTACACTAGCAGTACACTAGCACGTGTCACGTATGCGCTAAATCATCTCGAATTGCTACTTCGCCCGACTGAAAAAGTCCTCGAGCGCAAAGATTTAATATTAGGACACATAATTAATGGTACGTAAGCTTGTGTATGATATTTAACTTCGTTCCTTTTTCTTCTTTCTTTCTTTTTTTTTTTTTGGTACATTAAAAATTAAATTTTGTATTTTCTTTAGCTACATCGTGAACTGTCTGTGAATAAAATAGAGATTTTTATCGACATTTTTTGATAAAACAACTGTGATACAGATGAAACGAAGTAAATTGTTCATTTTATCACCGCTCCGACAATCGTATATTACGTTCTGTTAAAAACTTATCTGGCTTTTCCTTTATAATTTAGTCAATACTCAATAAACAGTGGTTTCAAAGTAATCCACCCTTTCGTCCAAACAGCAGCGAGCTAATACTTCCCAAAGCGGATTGCGCAGGAGGAGTTTCTTTTGCAGACGTAACAGGGGCTGCAGCAGATGTAACCACCTGTCCGAGATCAGATCTCATGGCCCTAGTACTAGTTCTTCTTTGTCTAGATTCTCTGTTTGGTATAGACTCGTCTTGTTTTTTATCAATTATGTTTCGTTTTGTCGTCGAGGAATCACTAGCAGTGGAAGAAGGTGAAAGTTTCTCTTGATTCCCACTCATGGAGTTTCTCAGGAAAGTTAACTGAGCCATGGGGCTTACACTACCATGCCTGGCATATAAAGAACCTTGTAACACTAATGGGGAGAAAGATGAACCATATGTTGAAGCCATTATTGTGTCAATGCCTATTCTTTCAAGTTTCTCAACCAAACGGATACTGGTAAGAGCTTTTTTATCTGATCTGGATAATTCGGGTCGTTTTCTCTTTGCCTGTTGGAAAATACAAGAAATATTAGCATAAATCAAATTCATAAAATAATATATATAAAGATAAAGATAAAATATATAATAAAGACATATAATAAAGATAATAAAGAGAATAAAATGTGTTTGATATAAAGAAATAGTAACAATTTCCCATTCTAATACCTTATTTTTTAAGGTTAAATACTTCTAAAACTATTTGATTAAGGAATAAGTAATTTTTGAATATTAAATTAATTCATCTTGTATGTTATAGAAACAATTCTCTTAAACGTTTCTAATTTCTTTTTTCAATATTTAATCATTCATCAAATTTAAAATAAATTAATAATGTCCTTTCTAATGTAAATTCCTTTTATTTTCAGGAAACAATCCACTATAATAATTTGTTACACTTTTGTATTTAAATACCTAATTTTTAATTAGCAAGTGATTGTTAACTCAATTAAAGATCTGAATTTGAATTATAAATAAGAGAATTATCATTTATATATTGATAAACAGAATATGCTTTCTATTCTCAACAACAAAACAGTAATATTATTTCTAATAATATAATCGAACTAATAATTCCTCATTTTTATGACAATTGTTCGTCAATATGTGAAGGAAAATTTATTTAGTTCAATATCGAGAAAATTCTATTGGCATTCCACATTTTTCAATATTCACATAAATATGTGAAATGATGTCATGATTAAGATCAGAGTTCTTCAACTAATCGGAATTACTTATTAATGTCGTAATCTTTTACATGGAACATGTATAAAGATAAGATTTATTATATTATAGTGGCATTATGCACGATTTGGTAAAATTTTTATTCAAGAAACGTTATTACTTATAAAAATTAACCAATATTTTCTTCTTGCTTCATTATTTTATCAAATTTTAATTAATAGATCGCTCATGTTTAAGGGAAATTTTTACTCTTTAAACATACGTATCATTTAAAAGATACATATTGAATGTGGAATGTTTTACAATGCTTATCAAAATTAGAAAAAGTCAATTAGATGTATTTTATAAAATTATTATTTTTTATGTATTTTATAGAAATATATGTTGTGCGTAATGCGAGCTGTCAATACAACATATCCGAACTTCATTATCAAATCATATTGAATATAACTGTAATTTTGTCACATTAAAACTCCAAATGTCTTTGCTTATAAATGTTTATACATACCTGAGTTTCTCCACCGAATGTTCTCTTTAACAATTCAGCTCCACTGGATAATAACCCTAAAGAAAGTCCACCTTCTGGTGTTGGTGTACTAGATCGACTATCTGGAGGACTAGCATCAGGACTATTGCAAGGTGTTGCAGTGGGCGTATAATTCCTCTCTCCACTCGGCGTTAATGAAGAAGGTGATGCAGCTTTTATACCTGTTTGAATATGTTGATTAAATTAATTTACTAAATTTTTTTACTAACGAGTTTTCCTAATAACTAAACTAGATTCTAATAGAAAATATATCTTGTATTATTTAAGAGGTATTTTTTGTAAAATACCTCTTTCGTTTAACATTTTTGCAAGACCAAGGGTTGTTGAAAATGTTGAAGTTGAAGTTGAATTTTTTCTGCTTAACGTGCTTGGAGTACTCATACCAGAATTTAAACCACTACTAGGTGCTGTTTCGCCAGTACTATCCACAATACTTGGAGTGACATTTCTGTGATCATCAGGATGAAGTACAGTACTATTGGTGAATGTATATATGGAACCTGTATCTTGAAAAATTTTTCCAGGGTTACTATATTCTTCATCTTCTTCAAGATCGCTTAAAGTAAAAGTAACTAGGCCTAAATCCTCCAGGCCTCGACCTCCTCTTGTTTTTACTCCTGGCCGTTCTTCTAAAAGACAACCTAAGAAATAAAACAGTGATTTAATTAAATATTTTTATATTCACATTCTGTGATAGTTTCATTTTTCAAGAAGTGCAATTTAATTATATACAATAACATGGTAGATAAAATACTGGTAAATATAATATTTCTCATTGTATTCTTGCAAGAGGTAAAGCTATTTTATGTATATTATCTATAACTATTACAATATATTATACATATACTGTTATCAAAATATATTAATAAAATATATTTTTTAAAATAATTTTAACAGAGGATCATACAATATTACCTAGTGTAGGTGTAGCTAATCGAGTCCAATGATGTAAAGTTTGAGAACCTTCAATAGGTTTCACTATTTGTAACTTCTCAGGAACTCTCCAAGTATTTCCACCATAGCCACTTAAATTTCCACTACTTCCCGTAGACATAATACTGTCTGGAGTTCTACAACCATGAGGTGCGGAAGTGGAAGGTGAATGCATTCCAGCCTCATAGTCATAACTATATCCTGTTCCAGTGCTGAGACAAGCACGCCTTGTAAGAACTTCTGCAGGTGTTAATCTACGGAGTGCTACTTCCAAATCTGCTGCACCAGGAGCACCTGGCACTCCTACTTTTTGTGGACCTCTAACATTTTTAGAACATATTTACTGATTTGTTTTATAAATTAGTAATAAAGGAAATGATTATTAGCAAAATTGAAAACTTCTTATTTTACATATTGTTAAAAAGGCTAATAAATATAAACTTACGGATAATCTTCAAACTCTTCTGAATCGCTATGTGCAATGGAATCCACACCAGGAACTGATGCCACAGGTCGAGGCTGACCACAACTCATTCGTAGTCCAGTAGAACTGCTTGATAGAGTTGATACTGTCATTGAACCTATTCGTGGGAATTGATTTGCATCAGCTGGATAAGATGTATTTCTTGATGCGCTCCTCACTGTTTCAAAAACTTTCTTATATGTTGGTCTGTGTCCAATATCAAAAATATAAATTAATACTTTTCTTGAATGAATGATAGCAAAATGAAAAATGTGAATGTGAAATGAAACAAAACACATACATCCTATCTGCAATGATGCCAGAATCCAAACTGAATTCAGAATAAAGCGATGATTCCAATTCTGAAGCGATAGAGTCTGCTTGTGGAACAGCACCCAACGAAGGAAACAAAGAGCCTCCCCTAACAGTTGGCATACCTCTGTGTCTTTGTTTTCGTAATTGTTCTTGAGTTTCCGTCAATAAATTTATCACCTTATAGCATAAACATTTAAAAAAAATGTATTATTGCTTAAAATACTTTAATATCATTTAAGAGTATCATCTAGACTAATTCTATTTAATTTAAAAATATTCTTTAAACTTATTCTCCTAGTATAAGAAAAGAGATAGTCAGTGAACAGTAATATGGTAATATAAAACTGTCTGAGAATATACCTCAGCATATCGTTCCTTGAATTCAGCCAACTCGTTCGCTAGAGTGTTTTGATTATCCTTGGTGATGTGCAAAGTAGTGCTCATTTCATCATGCTCAGCCATCAACTGCGCCAATCTCAGTTCTGTTTTAGTTAGTTTTGCTGTCAAATTGGTAATTTGTTCATGTTGCAATCGATTTTCTTCCTTCTGTTTATCAAGCTCATCCGATATTCCATTTACCTCCATATTTGCAGTTGCTACATACAAAATAATCTAATTACTAATAGAATTTTAAACTTCAATCAATACGAACTTTAAACATTCTTATGGAATTCACAAGCTTTTATCTAAAAATTTTAACAAAAATTCATCGACTAACCGAGTTGAGCGGCAATATCTTTGACAAGTTTTGCCTCTTGTTCCTCCGAATTGTCGGCATCGTGCATCAATTTCGCGAATTCAGTTCTTAATTGCTTATTTTCATCCTCGAGGCAGCTGATCTTTTTCTGCATCATGTCCAGGTTGATACTGCGAAGTCCGGTGGGCGAACCGGCTTCGGAACCTGATTCTTCAACATCATTTGTTAATATTTGGATTAATTCTGTCTTTTTTGCGAGTTCGTGCGTGAGTTGAGTAATATTTTCATTGGCTTCCTTTAAATCGGTCTCTAAACTGGTAACTGTTGCTTCGAGTTTTTGATTGTGCGATAGAAGTTCTTTACCGATACGTGCGGTTAGTTCCAAGTCCTTTTCTTTCTACAAATTAATTATTTACTTAACATTTAACGAACACAACAAATAATAATTCAACAATTTACAAGGTGTGATTAACACATACCCGGATTGATTGTGTTAAAAGCAATCTTTATTAGATATCGGTACAAACAATTAATCCCTTTCAAAATATTCCCTTTTTGAGGTTATACTCTTATGCCAACGTTTCTGTCATTGATTTTCTAAACGAATCTTGGGAAATACTCCTCAGACGCGTTATTATATTCGTTCAATACATTTGAACATCGCACATTGCTTACTCCGTGAGGAATATTCTTTTAGCAACGTAGCGCAGTTCTATAGTTAAACAGTTACCTTATTCATCTGACATGACTTCCTGCAGTTTCTGGCTCTTTCCACAATTGAAAGTGTTACCAAAAGGACGAAGATTCGACGACATTGAGACGATAAAGGCGAATACAATGAAATATAAGAATAGCATTCCGAAAGATTAGAAAATCTCCAATGGGAGAATTTGGCATAAATATCTAACAAAGTCTGCCTTTAACATAACCATTTCGGGTATTTTTTCATCACATCTCGTATATATTATATACCTTAAATTGTAACTTAATAAGCTTTATTCTAATTTTATCTTGTTCTATTATCTACAGAGAAATTTTTGCGACTAAGTATAAATTATACATCGTTAGAAGTGTGCGGAATCATGTCTAGACTTGGCTGAAACAAGTTATATCTCTATTCTTCTAATATCCTATCTAGCATTTTTTCATTTTTTCAGTTATGTTGAAAAATTTCCACGTGTTTACGTTTTAGGTAAAGGTATTTCAAATTGAGTGAAGACCAAGATGACACAAACAAAATGATAAAACTTTGATTTTCTTCAGTGTCTGACAAAAAAAAACGAATGGTATGTGTCAGTACCTTTTGCAGCAACTGTACAAGGTGATTCATAAATGTATGTCCATACTTCAGGGAATGAATCTACACATTAAAATAACTTAAAAAAAACGTCGTATGAACATGTCCTATGTAAGTACTTTTAGTTTTCGAGATATGGATTTCACACGTCTTAACATACGTTATAGCACTTTTACCTTTCAGCATCTAGAGAACTGTAACGAGCCGGCGAGAATAGAATACTGACTACCTGAAATTTGATTTCATTAATATTAATTGATATTGCTTAGCACATGTTACACTTTGACTGAACGGCTTGCAAGTTGGTTACAATATGAACTTTGAATTTACTCACAAGACAACTAACAAAGTCAACTTCGACGAACATGTTATCTGTTTTGCTTTTATAATAAACAACAGACTTATTGGATGACAAACTTGATATTTGTTAGATTCCCAATGCATAGATTTGATACTTGCTAGAGTGATAGATGCTAAGTATAAGAGTTAGGATAAAAGATGGCGGACCAAACTATACTGTAGATTTTATAGAGTGACGAATCTCAGGAATGTTCTTCTTTTCAAGATTCGCGAAAATTCGAAGAATAGGCAATGCTGTTGGAAGTAACACGTGGATTGGAGAATTTGCAAGTTACTCGAACTTAGAGAGGTGGCGGAAAAGAACGATAATTGGTTACAGGAAAGTTCGTGAAAATGAACTCTGTCTACTGGTCATCCTCAGTTAGCGATTGACTTGGGTCGACGTGCGTGACGTCCGTGAAATCAGTTAACGGTTCACAAGTGATGAAATCATAAAGCATGTAGGTCTTGAAAACATATTGATTTGTAGAATATATTTTCTATAAATTTTTAGCCATCTGGGCCACAGCTGCAGAAGACAAACCCATTGGATTTATAATCCTATGTTTCCCAGAAGTAGGGAAAGGCTATTTTTCTACATAATTAAATCGAATTTATGAAAAAGAAGAATAATGCTTATAAAACAGATTTAAATGTATTTTTCCCTCATTTTTAGTTTCTAACAATGGAAAACTACCAAACTACTACTAACCATCATTGTAGGCAGAGCGTAACTCATAATGAGACGCATTTATAGGATAACGTCATCTCTACGAATACAATCATTTTTTCAATTTTTATGAAAAAAAGACAATGACGAAAAAGGAATTTGCTAAAACATTCTGATTATGAATAACTGTTATAAATGATCAAAATATTTGTGGTTACTGATAATAATTATAGGTGATCAATCAGTCAAATTAAAATCATTATATGTGAGACTATTTTTTTCTTTCGTTTATCGATAACCAATGACCATTATCGATGACAGAAAAAAATTCTGTCACGAAAAATGATTAGCGACAACAAGCAAAAAATTCTTTCATATATAATGACAATGGGCAAACAAAAAGAGTTTCTCTTACCGATATTGATCATCAGTAATTAAAATCAGTAATTCTCTCACACACAATGGTTATCGATAATCAAAAACATTCTGTTCATTTATTTTATACTAATTCTTATGCTGCAACGTTTAGTCATTTTGGTTACATTTGTCTTTGTCTTTGTTAGTCTTTGAACATTTTGTTTAGTCATTCCATATCTTGGAAATTAAAGGACACACGTTCACATAACGTTTTTTGCTTATTTTAATATGTAAATCCATTTCCTGAAGTATGAACATGCATTTCTGAATCACCTTGTATATTTATATGCCGAATTGAGTCTCGAGATCCCATTACAAATACGAGTTTGTAATCCCTGGATCCTGCACACCCCTATATATATTTTATATTAGCAGTCATATTTACCTCCTCCAGAAGCCTTGTAACTGCTTCTATGTCATTATAGGTCTTGGTCATTTGGCTCACCCGGTTGCTACATAAAACTGAAATGAGAAATAATCGTCTCTGCAATAGTTTATAAAAGAAATATCATTTAAGAGTAAATGATTAGAAAAAGTAGTATAATCTAATGTGGTATAATAGTACAACCAGCATATTATATAATAAAGAAGCAATAACTAAATAATGAAATAGAATAATTGTACAAGCAATGCGAGTAATAAATCAAAAGGCAATAATAAGAAATTAATATATATATATAATATTCTAGAAAAGCTAAATGCATTTGTAATGATACATTTGTTGTTTAAGTCATAGACAGTATAAACAGAAATTTAAATTTTGTGTATACCAAATACTTCCTGTTTATGAGTCAGTAAGAGTTATATGAGTTAGTATTTCTATAAACATTTACAATGATATTCATTGTCTAATTTGATACACAGTGTAATCAAACATTAATATTTTGTGTACATCAAATTCTCCCTATTTGTGAATCAATAAAAGCCTGTTACACGAGTTAGAATTTCTTTGATCAATATTTTGTATATGAGACATAAATAACTACTGCTACTTAAAATGTTATGTCACGAACAATAAGGTTAATTATATCACAAAAAGTGATTCCTGAAATTTAGTTTAGAATTTTAGATACATGGCTGACTATCCACACATGTATTTAAACATTGAGTTTAAATTTATTATTTTTGTTATTGGTGAATATACAAATGTTTTATACGTATCCGACAATGCAAATGAATGAAAAATGCATTATGTTATTCGTAATAACTTTAATTACCCAAATATCTCCATTATTTTCAGTAACACATAAAATGTAATTAAAGAAAGCGTAGAATTTGTAGAAAACATTTTATGGTCAATAGTTCTCACAACTCTATTCTTTCTTCACTTTTTAATAAAACTGTAGATTTAATTATACGCTTTTAATTACCACAGTTTCTATGAAATTTTATTTCGCTGGTACGTGAACTTCTTTACTACCTCTAATTCTTTCTTTTCCTCCCATTTCCAACTCATTTCCTTAGCTCTGCCATTTTCATTTAAAAAAATCATAATCGCCTTTAATTACCCAAATGACAATTTACTTCTTTTTCTTTGATTTACTAAAATTCTTGAATTCAACATATATTTTTTATTAGACAATATAAATTAGACAATATCATCAATACTTGCAATTTGCACAGCTCCTACATAATAAATAGCATTTTTCATTGAATCTCTTAGGTTTTAAGCAAATAGTAAATCTTTTATTTTCGCTAGCCTGAAGTTCTTTTTCGTTGTTTTCAGCATAATGAACCTATTTAGTACAACTTTCCTTTTTTTTGGTTTCAGCAAAACTACTTTACATATCGTTATACACGTAGAAAACATAATACAGTAGATTCAAGATATGAATCTGTGCAAAAAAGGAACCAGAAACAGAGTATACATTGTTCATAAGAAAATGAAAAAAAGATGTTTGGCGTCAAGTTATTCAACGAGCTTACAACGATAAACCGAATATCGAACGATCGGAATGCTGACGTTCAGACGTGCTATTTTTGGAAATAGCTTCAGTAAAAAAATGCTGGAATCAATTATTCTAAGAGTCAAGAAGTAGAATCTGTTCTACCACAGCAACTTCTGTATCTCTGTAGAGCACGTGTACTGCTAGCATCTTCGTTCTTTATATTTTATTTTTTCACCTAAATCTTCCTTTGATTCGATGCAGAATTTTGACTTCGTTGATTCATTGAATTCAGTATGAATTTTCTAAAAAATTTCTTTGATCAATATTTCACATATGAGACATAAATAACATACTTAAAATGCTATGTCACGATTACAATAAGATTAATTGTACCACAAAAACTGATTCCTAAAATCTCTTTTTGCATTTTCTCAAAAGACATCATTTCTTTTTTAACATAATATCCGTGAGATCTTAAAATTTACTGCGCTTTCAGCCCTCGTATCGCTGTAACTTGAATTAGAATAAACTTAGTACTTTTTCTTTTCCTATTTCTTTTTTTTTATCCTGAAAAGTTGAAAAGATATGAGAAAAATTAATAATCAAACTTCATAGGATTGAGTTAACAAAAATATCATGTAACATACTTTTTGAGTTTGTCGGAAGGTCCACTACAATCTCATGAAAAAGACATATGATCCTATTTATGTTACCCAAGGTGACCTTGGTTTCGATATAGAAACAAAGTATTTTCGCAATTTTTTTTGTCGCTTATAGTACACTAGACATTGTTAAAGTACGTAATAAAAGTTAATGTTTATTTAAATGGAAGCCAGTTATCAATAAATATCAAAGAAATTTCTAAAAAAAGTGGTGGTTAAAAAAATTTTTTTCTATCAGTAACCATATATAATCATAAAAAATATTTTTGACTTGTTTCATACTTTTTTATATCACTTTTCGACTTAATAACATGTGTATAAGTTCCACAATTCACTTACTTATGTTATTAATGAATATGTACTAATTAATATCAGTAATGCTGATAATAATTGACAGTAGTTGAATGTAACCAGAAATTATTTTTGTATATTTCAATAATGGTCGCCGATAACGATCATTAGTAATCAAGAACATTTTCAGTCATTTATATTGATATACTCGTAACCACAATTACATTTCCGTTATTGATAAGGATTGCCGACAATCAAGACAAAAAATTTTCCGTTTATAATGCTTATTCATAACCACAATTATTTCATTAAAGATATTAACTTTTACACCACAACTTTACAAATTTGTCTTATAACATTTATGGTGTCTGATCATGAGTGCTATTCCTATTCGCAATTTAGCACCTGGTATTGTTTGATAAGAGAGCATGATCTTATCGAAAACAAATGGATCGGATCGATTTAAGAAAACTTTTAAAGAAATGGGTTCACAATAACAACGATAGCACGATATCGCGAAGAAAGGAGTTGCAATGATGCATTGTCTTCTCTGTAGCAAGTTACTCTCATCGCTTGAGAAATGAGAATACAAACACGATATTATAAAATTTAATGTAGTTACATAGCAGCGAATTGTTGTTATTTCTGCATTTAGAGGTAAGAGCATAATAGTTATTATTTTATTCTTTGGATAAATCAATCACACCGTTCTGAGTCGAAAAACCTTCATTGCACTTCTTACATGGACTAGGGATAAAACGAAAGAACATTTTAAACCTATCGATTAAATCTATCGATTGTAACTAGAACTATCCTCTAGTTACTATTTGTTGGAACTAGCGCATCTGCCTATGGATGGCGAGCGCGAACTCACGTTGCCATTTTCAACTCGAATATATTCACAAGAATATATGACACAATTTGATAATACATGAGTAATTATAAAATAATGGAAATATTGATTTTGGAACCAATTTGTCATTAAAAATATATTTTTTTCCTTTTAAATAAATAATTTCTCTTTTTAGACATCTACGAAGAATGTGTTCGTAATTGGTTTTATAGAGCTTTTTATGAACGCAAGGAGAAAGCGAATGAATAAAAAATTACCGAATTGCACTTGACTTTTTTTTATGAATCAGTTAACAGAAAAATCATGCTTTTCATTCTACTCTTATTTTACTTTCGAATAGCAAATTTCATTCAGTTGCATTAATTAGTCGGAAACAATTCGTATCACGTTTGAAATAATATACTGTTTCAAAGTTTAAGCTATACAGTGAACACATAATTAAGGCCGTCAATGAAATTCTTTTTCAAACTACAAAATATAATCACCAACATAAGAACCGATATATAGGGTGTTTCATTTTAACACCGTTTCATTCTCTATGTTTTTCTATCCGAAAATTTCATCGCGAGTCTTCTTTCGTTTATTTCTATAATATTCATTACACAGAGAGTATCAAATAATAGGTAAGCTGTTGTTTTTAAAAAGTGACGCATCATATTATTTATGTAATTGGTAATAAACAGTTTACGAACGCTAAACTTTTACGTCACCAATATGTAGTGATAAAATGATACAGTTAACGAGATGTAACATGTGTAAGAGAATATTGTATTACTCTACTCTCTATATTGTGTGTTGTAAGTACAGGTATACTCGTATAATATTACAATGTATATGACGACGTATTATACGATACAAGAAACAGTACAACAGACGACAACAAAAAAATAATATCAACGGTAGATTAAATGATTTCCAGGGGAGGTGTAAATAAATTTCACAGTGGTTATTTATTATTATATATAATTGTTACATACCCTTCGTATTTATTGACAAAATATAATTTACAACTGAAGGGTCAATGGGAGAAAGGGGAATGTCAAATCTAACGAATTTTGGGTTTAACATTTTTTGTTGCTATGTGTGCACTTTATTTGTGTCGCATTGCGAATTAAAATTTCCCCAGTTTTACAGCAGTTTCAAGAAATTCACTTGTACAGCGAGAAATGAATACTTTTCATTTCTTATAGTTTAACGTGCTACATATTACTCGAAGTTACAAGTAAAAGTTGCGAAAGATGTAGAATAAAATGAAAAGTAAAAAGATGTAGTGATTTTGATGTGTGGAAAAATAAGGGCTGACGGAAATATGGGAAGAGATTGGAAGAATGCAAAAAGCAGGCGCATCAAAATGGCGATGGACCCACATAGAGACACCCCTGACTATATTTTGAGATCGCGTAATTATGCAGAAAAGGGAGCCTAAATTACAATTTGTCGTTATATTATATATTGGATCTTTTCCGAATATATTGTAGAAGATCCTGAGTAACGTATATTATACTTTGTCTAGACATACAATGATCGTGGTTCAAAAGTTACAGCAAAAAGAAAATAGCACTTGTTACGTTACGTTGACTCCAATATAAATGATTAAAAATGAAATCATAGCCGTATGCATTCGCATAGGGCTGCGATCCTAATAGTGGTAAGGTATATAGTTAGGCTAGGTTAGGTTAAATTAGATTTCATTGGCGGCTGGGGCCGAAGCACCCAGACGCATCACAGAATCTGACCTAACCTAACATTTAAACGAAGATCGTTGCACGCACGGTGTAATATATGAAGTATTTTTTCTGGTGGTTTGTGATTATTTTCTAATAGTTCTCTGACTAGATTGCATCGAAGCAGAAAGGGCATATATATATACTAATACCATCTCTAAAAGTTGTATTACTACTACAATCTCGTTAACGCACACGTACATACCTTTCTGACAACGATGTCTCTAGCTACAGTCAGAGGAACTACCAACTAACCGTCACAAAACACCGACAGGATGGAGGTGCTTTGGCGGAACACCTTATATATTACACGGTCTTATGTCTCGGACAAAGTGCATGTTACTCAAGACTAGGGATGCCACATGATTCCCTTCATTCGACGATAACATGATATCACGTTATCCCTACTGCCATTCTACAGCTACGTCGCTTGTGTCACGTGACATGAATTTCATCTCACGTTTCTCAGCGTCGCGTGTACGAATATTGTCCCCCACCCTTCCACTTATCTACGGCATGAGTCACGACGTCACTAGTTCACAGACTATACTACTTCCCCACTACCACAGGGATTCCTTCCCTTAATTCCTTCGATCTGGTAACGCTGTTCAGGACCAGGGTTTCCGGAGGGGTTCCTCGCACGAGGAGAGGTCGTCAACCGCCATTTTCGATACAACCATAAAGGTAAAAACTCGCGTATTGGTCGAGAAGTCACATATACAAAGAAGATCATATTGCTACGTGACAGTGGCAGTAGTAGTAGAGGGATTAAGTGGTATAAGCGTGGAATTTTTCCTGGTTACTTTGCTTAGGACGGTTTCCTCTAAAAATATTTGAAATTCAACAAAACTGAAGTTGAGGCTCCCTTCCTGCATAATTACCGGGGATTGGAACCGGGCAGAACGAAACTGGACATGCTAGTCAGAAAAAGAACCAGCATATACATCCTGGCAATTGAAAGGATCGAGGAAGGCAGGTGCCCTAAGATCTGCTCAACAAAGAAATAAAAAATATTCAGAATGGTTAGCCCTCGGAATGGGACAAGCAACTGCTTGGAGCCCTCAACAAGGTAGGAGATGGGGCGATGGGCAAGCTGCCATCGCCTGAGCAGGAGTACAAAGAGCTGGAAAATAAAAGATGAATTATGCAGGAAGATAGAGCGTGTTATTCGAGAAGATTGAACCAGAGTCGGCATACTGCAGTGAATACCGGTTAAGAAAGAAAGAAGTGGCGGTCGAAAAGTACTGAATGAAAAATGGAATCGTAGGAGCAGTGGACAAAGATAAAGGTCAGGGCTACACGAGCGTTGGGCCGGTGCTGCGTTGCGTAGCTACATACATGCACAACGCTAAATGTTCTACAAGGCTCACGCGTGTATGCGTGCGTTTCTACACGTAGGGTCGATCTAACACTCGTGTAGTCCCAGTCTTAAGTGCGAGAATGTTGGGGGGACAAGGCGGTATACTGAGACAGAGAACCTCAAGCGTAGGTTGTGCGAGCTGGACGAAGAGAGTTTTCGTCACATGTAGCTATACAACGGTATGTAGGGAAGCGGGGCAAGGAGGCAGAGATTTGGATGCGGGACATGATGGGAAATGACGAATGAAAGGAGGATATGAATGATGTATTACAAGGAAGATTGGTGAGAGAGTTGAATATGTAGTATATATATGTATAATATATGTAGTGTATAGTAGAATATTTGAACAATTAGCAAGAGAATTGATTGTGAGTTGCAATAAGAACCAAAGATCCGTTGTCACTACAGATCAGTTGTGGATCTAGGTTTTGCATTTATGGTGTAAGAATAACATATACGTGTATATGAGCAAATATATGAAGTTATAACATTATACGTATATTAAAAAATAAATCTTCGTTTTCTGAGAAATTCTAAAACTTGACATTCCCCCTTCACCCCGTAGACCCTTTATTTTTAATGCACAAAGACTGTTATATATTAAATTCCTATTTAATGTAAATATATCTGATCTGTGGATTATATGTAAACGTGCATAATAAATAATAACTATATTAAGATTGTATACTAGTATAGAATATTACTTGTATTATAGGTAGTAGTTTTAAGCTTAGTTCAGTTCCCCGTTTGGTGTAGTTTAATTTTAGTTCTTTAAGCAAGAAAAGATAAGCTTCTTTTTCAAAGTCCTTGGAGCGAAGATTAAAGTATAATAATAACGATAATAGAATAGTTGTTTAGTAGTAATTTCCAGAGCCTCTGAGCGATAAGTAAATTAATTGTTTATCGCATTAAAGGTATTAAAAAATTAGTAATACATCTTATGCATAGAGAACAAAATTTTGAGCTAAGAATTAAATAGAGCGTTTGAACGATTTTTACAGTTATACTGTATTTAGCAAGAAAATAACATACTTCTGTTGGATTTATGTAAGTGTATTTTGTAAGAGCCAGAAACAAATGTTCAACTTTTTGAAGTGTTTTAAAGTGCTCCGCTTATTATAAAAATTAAACGATTAATTATAAGAAAAAGTCAACAATCCTTGCTATAGATATGTATATACCAGTGCTTCATTCAAAAAGCGTGCAATAAATTCGTGTTAATCAACACTGCCTGTGATTTAAAGATTTGCGAATAGAATAATGAAACTGAAAAGTCGTATGGACTGACGAATATTTATAATACAATAATTACAATTAAGATTATGATAATTATAACTAGGAAAGGCTAAAATTTCAAAACGCAAATGGATACAAAGATCTTACGATAAACAGAAATTGCATAATTAATGCTGACATAAATTTGATTCGCCAACGAAAAGGAAAATAAGAATAAAACAAAAGCTTGCTTTTTAAACTTTTAAATAATATGAAATTGATAAATAATATACGATAAGTAACTGGCATATTCGATTAAATTCAAATTTAATTCTAATATTCCTTTAACAAATGTTTCTCGTAATAAATATGTAATTAAAAATAAAACATTGAATAATTAAAAAGATTTACAATCGAATAAATAATTAAACAAATTGTGATATACATACATAAGTTATGCTTCGAAGATAATACAAATATTAGATGTTTTAATGTTCTACACGTTCCTAGCCATTTTTAATAATGTAACAAAACAGTTGTTAAACAAATTTATCGCACTGACTATACAACACAAAATAATAAAAAACGCATCGACAATAATATTCTCCAAAATATAATCCGATGTATATTAAATTTTTCAAACGAAATTATAACACATTTTTTCGGCCAATATTCACAAAAACAGAGCCATCTCCGATTTACATAGTTTTTTAATATGTTGTCAAGATCATCGACCAACCTGAGTAATACGATGAAGATCTTAGTTGCGTGTCGCCGTTTGTTAAAAAATATAATTATCAAAAAAAGGTTGCACAAAAGTACAATAACTTTCCGGACACCATGTACGTTTAATGGAATGTAAATAACCGAGACTTTTTTTTAGATAACCCAAACCTCACTCAAACTCGTTTGTGATGAACTTTCTACCTTGAGCGCCACCTATATTTACTCGAAAACTGGATCACCAAGCGGAAAATTGAAATCAATGAGGTTAGGTTAAACCCTAACAGTTTCTCCTGAAGGAAAGGACAATGACCACTCTTTGTTAATAGCATAAAAATACCGGAACTATCATCAATGGCATATTTAGATCTTCACTTGGACAATAAATTCAATTGGAAGCAACATATAACAGTAAAAGGAGAGCAAGTAGATCGTAAGATGCAAAAATACGTACTGGATACTTGGCAGAAAGTCGAGATTATCGCTGGAAGATAAAATACTTAATTATAGAATAATAACAAGGCCGCGTATGGACTTCTGGTATCGAGCTATCAAGTCTGGGTTAGGTTATCGGTAATCGAAAGCAGTTGGTCATTTATAACGGTTATTCGTAACCAGAATGTTTAACAATTATTTTTTCTTTTCAATCACTTCCTTTTATTTCTCTAGAAATTTTTTTACAAATTTATTGATCTTCCATTTGGGTTTTCTGCTTAAACGAAAATTAGCCCTCTGTCAATGACATTTTTCAGAAAAATTTTAAGGATAACTGTTACATTTGACTGGAAGGAAGCACCCAACAGATTTCATAAAGAATATAATCTAACAAATACGAAGATGGTACCCCACTGGGGGTAGCCACCCACATGATAATCAAACAGCCAAAAAATTCTACCAAATGTCCAAATTGGACAAACTGTGAATGTAAACAACTAAATAAAAAAAAAACTTTTGACTGGAAAAGAAGTGGCCAGTTGACCTGAAATAAGGTACAGGTATGTCAGGATGGAGAGATGGGTCATCATGGACCTAAGGCTCTAACCCTCCAAACCAGTCTATACAATAGAAGTCTATAGAATTCTAAAGGAAAGGAACAAAAATTCTGATGGGTTTCTAATCTGATCTAACTCAAATCTATTTTTAAGTCCACCACAATTTTTTCTTCTTTCCTTTGGAATTTTTTTCAAAGTGCAGGTGCAAGCTTTTACTTACTGACACTGCTGCATAAAAATACAACATAATTTACAAACATTTTCTGATAATAGCTTTTAATATACAGCTATCTTAACTAAAACCTTCACAGCGCTACTTAGAGTGACGACTTTGACAAATCAAATTAAAAAAGCATCGAAATTGGAGAGCTCTTTTCGTGAATATTTATCTTTTTTTTTATAATATTGTAGAGAGAATTAGGACAGACTATGGTATATATAAAATATTGTATTCTCATTTACATAATATATCGTTTATGAAGGAAACAACAAAAGTTTGTAAATTATATGTACTATAAAACCATAGAAAGTACAAAATAAAACAGCACTGTGATTCTTACAAATGTTCACAGAGTATACGAAATATGTTGTGATCTGCGAGCTTTTTACACTTTCTTCGATCCTCTGGCATTGTAGTTCACAGTAGCATATTCGCTACTAAGAAAGAAACTGACATAGCAATTACATTTTAATCAGTTAAATTCATTTTCAATGTTTTCTTCTAATATTGCACAAATTTCTTAGCTACCACTTTGCGTTCCCCCACGAGCACAAATTTGTCTGATACAAATTTTTTACTGATTATTCTTTATGACAATAAAATAATCACAATATTAGAATAAAAATAAAACATAGTAAACGATTAAAAACTCGTGCAGATCGTTCAAACAAACGTCGTGTATATATATGTATATAATATAACGTATAACTAAATATACATACATACAAAACGTGATAAAATTTGTGATACAAACGACAACAGAATACATGTATCTTCCTCATACGAAGCTTTCGCTTTCAAACGAATAGCAAAGGCTATCGAGTGTGAAATTTGATCCGGTACATCTACCTGAACGCCATCGGTATGATTGCGAACTAACTAGTCTTCTACTGGTATTTATGGACTCCACGACTTTACTGTATGACTCGACCGTTCAATTAAAAATACAAGGTGAAGTCGTACAGAACACATGTCCCAATCGTACACACTTACATATTCATTCATTGATTATTCATGTGCGGTTCGACATTTCTAACTGTGTAAAGTTAGAACATGCGTAAGATAAAGTACGTGCCACTGCATTTGAAACTGAGTGGTCATCAATTGTGTAAAATCTTATACGTTTCTTTTTATTTTATTTATTTAAACGATTAGCGTCGCATCGACATCTCAGTCATTAGCGACGTGTCCTGCTGTCTAGCTTACGCTTAGATGAAATCGTAGATAAGTTTGAGAAGGTTCTCAACTTTCTTCGTATTATGAAAGGAATGACGATTTGTGAAGTTTCACCCGATTTGCTGAGGTATGAGTTTCTTAAAAAAAAAAAAAAAGAAAAAAAGAAGTCGATACGCGCCAAGGGTCAGAGAGCATTGGTACGTGTTGCAGTGAGGTGTTCTTTTTAGGAGGAATTGGCGAGCAAGTCTCGCGTGACCAACACAGTTTTAATGACGGTTTGTTCTATCGAAGGATCTTCCCACCATGTTATGGGAAGAAGTCGTTTGAATTATCGCTCGGTTTCGTTGCAGTTTCAGTTTACAAAAAGATTGTATAAAGTCTTTTAGTAAGGTGATTACGAAGCAAAATCTCTTCCAGATAATATAGAAAATTGTAGAACAAATCCTCAAATATCAGATCCTTTTATTTCACCAGAATTTTGTTGATAAAAGATTGCCAAAAATTATTTATGTGATATTGCAGTGATATTGCAGTTGTCGACGATTATAAATGTTATGAAATTTCAAACGTAGTACCTTCTTTATTTATCAATGTACAAACTATTTAGTGTAAAAGTGCAAACTAAAGATCCTCCGTGTGTTGTGGCAAATGAAACCTATGTATATGTTTGTAGATGGGTAAGTCGAATCGAGGTAAATGCGCATTTATTGAATCAAATTTCTAAGTTATTTTTCTTGAAGAGAGAAGAAGCTTTGTACGTAAATAAAATTTCTTTTACTAATTCTACTTGTTTCTTTCTGAGAAACCATTGGTCTCGTTCATATCACAAATATCTCTTTGTATATGCATACGTACATGAAGAACTTAGAATTCGAAAGATACACGAACATGTGCACGTACAATAAATAATATTAAATAAATAAAATACAATAAATAAATAATAAAGCGAAATAAGACAAAAGACACAGAGAATATGAAATACAAAGTTCTCAGAATATTTTCCAAAGAAAAGATCTTGGCTTTAGTGTGGTGTCCAAACTGCAAAATATTCAGCGTGAAGTCGTTGAGGCTGAAGATGAGGGTCGTTTTTATGCAAATAAAGTGTACAAAATTTCGGTCAAATCTGTTGATGCGTGAGATTCTGGCGGATTTTGGCGAGAGCTTCCTTAAAATTTAGTCTTTAACCGGTTAACTGCGGAATTTAGTTTTAAAAATCTCTTACAGGGTGCGTAATTAACAGAAATCTTACCCGGTTTCGAAATTTAACCTAAAATTGTGCACTGTTATTTCTTTTGTTCACCTAACAATAATCAATTAATAATAAATTTAATCAGTTTCCCAATTTTTGTTAATATAAATATGATCTCTGTCTAGAGATCTGCGGATTTTGATGCATTCGTAAGAAACGTGCTAACATGCACAGGACGCACGTGATACGAACAAATGTATAAAATATATTCAAAGCATAGTGCTTTCTATAATATTTGGTAGGTAAAACAATCCTCTATCGAGGTTTTATTTTTCTAATTATATACTCAAAAATACGAATTTGCATAAAAATTCGCAGCCTAATGATCGCGGTCCTACGCGGATTTCTAAAATTGAGACCTCTGTCGGTGAAACGTTCACAACACTAGAACCTACCACACTAGTCGAAATGACTGCTTCTATAATTCTATTTTAAAATTCCTACTTTATGTTACATCCCCCCCCCCCCCC
>NT_176540.1:175510-185537 GCF_000188095.3 Bombus impatiens | reverse complement strand
CCCCCCCCCCCCCCTGCAAAGTCAGCAGTCATAACTAAAGGAATAATATAATGAATTTTTTTTTATATATTCAAAATGAAAATAGTTTTGTATCTCTGTTACTTATACCAATACCAGTGAAAATAACTGGTTCTACAATTTTGTAAACGTGGCAACCCTCGTTTAGGGATCATAGTCCTAGATGGATTAATAATAAATACCAAAGAGTATACTACATAACGTGGAACTCCTTCTGTAAGAAAGTGAAAAATCACTAAATATTGAAGTATTCTATTATTACGTATTTTTTAAAGACTAGTTGTTTGGTTATGATTGAAATAGCTTCGTCTTAACTGTAGATGGCTCTAACGATAAAGACGATTTAGCCAACTGCGCGCGCCACAGCGAGCTATATGTTTCCACCGCGCATTTTTCCAAGTATCGAGGATCAATATTCATTTACTTAAAAAACAAAGAAGTCTAGAAATTATTTAAGTGGTCAACTATATTTTGCGGTAATGATTTTATTTTACGATTTCATATATTGTTCATACGAAATATCCTATTGAAAGTATATATTAAAAGTATAAAAAAATATGGGTAAAATTAAAGACGACTAAAGATAAATAATACGAATTGAACGTGAAATTAAAAATTCATAATGCATTTTAATATCTGTTTACAGTGTGGTTTCCATTATAATTTTATTTAGTCATAACTGATAGTGTAACTTTTTAATTAATTTTAACACCACTAGATTGGTGTATTTTATTTATTATATACTGTACTTTATAAAAGTAGAAAAGGTGGCGCAATTAATTGGGAACAATTCCAGGTAAACAATAACTGATAATAACAACAAAAAAGGAAGAAAAAGAAAACGTGTTGCTAAAATATGAAAAAGGGAGATCTCCTCGTTCAGCGGTGTTTTTCAAAGAGGGGAGATCTCCTTATTCGGTTGGCTAAGTGTTAACTGTCGGTGGCTCGAACGATAAAGACTTGTTAAGACGGTGAAAAACGACCCTCGTTTTCGGCTTTAGCGGCTCAAAGTACCCTCGTAAAGAGACATGTTCGGACCGATAACTTTACGGTCCGGACACTATACTAAGTCCAAGGTCTCGAAAGAAGTGTAAAATTAGAAGCTTTTGAATGCTTTGGTATCGCGAATCCTGCTACAGTGACATTGCCCTTTCACCCCTTTCATCCTGGGGTATAAGTACACAAGGTCATGAGCAAAGGGTAAAGAAACAAATAGGAAATGTGAAATGTGACCGTGGCACGCGAATGAGTCACGAACGTTCGAGAGGAGAGACCGTGGTGACGCGCCTTCTCGTCATCTCGGTCTCCGACCAACCGGATGCTGCGCATTCACCGTCAACTTCTCATTCAGCGTTTCTAATATACTGTTCAAAATAACGGAAAAACCTTACGATCCAGCCGCTTTATATCCTAAGTGTGCACAGTTCTATACTATAACGGGAAACTGTGGCGCATTGATAAGATAATTTATACATTACGACACTTTTGTTACGGCCAAGAAATTTTTCCCCCAGCAAGAATCTCAAACACGCGCGGATAATACGAGTTTCGAGTGCCAGCGTGTTTTACTTCTGACGAATATTATCGCGTTACGAATACAGTTGCAGTTCGAGCAACGCGTATGGAACGTTTGAATAATAATACGTCGTGACAGCTGGTCTTTGGATACTGCGGTTTTTGCTATATCAAAGTTTCCTAACCCTCGGTTGTCATCATGGGTCATAGTGACCCACAGTTTTACTTTGGATAAAGATATCTTCAAAGTGTAGCCTACAATGGCATTATGTGTGTTAGTAATTGTATTTGTCTGTATTTATGTGTATTATTAAATGTATTATCTATTATTAATTTGTAGTGTTCTTTTATAACATCCGATCCCATTAGTTTGTGTCTGGCGATTCTCTCAACTTTGTAATGGGATAGGCTGACCCAAGTGTGACAAAAGCATATTTTTTCCTGCAATCGAGCAGATTTTATTTCTGTGAAAATTTTCCATAGAAATTCTTGTGCATGAATTGAGTGAAATCGCTATTATATCTTAATACCTAAATCTGCGTACGTATAATTAAAATATAAAATTTTCGTATGTTTATGTAGGAATGAATTGACTTTTTCATATAATTGCAGCAGATTTTTTTCTATTCACAAACAGCTCGTCCTCGACGTGTCAGATAAATATAATTTTTGAAACGTGCACTAGAAAACTATTTTCCCCTTAGAGTACCACGTGTTTAGCATAAAGAAACATAGAAAAGATCACAAAAATGTTTTTTTTTCTAAACAATGTTGGAGATCTCTTTTTCGAAAATAATGTCATTTCGTTAACCTTCTTTCGTTATCTAAACAAATATCCTAGAATGTTCAAACTATATTCCCAAATTTGTTCGATTCAATATCACTGCTTTTCTTTGAACAGCAGCTGCTCGAAAATTGATCAGGGTCTGGCTGACCCAACGTGACAAATGCGTTTCGTGAGCCAATGTGACACCGAGGGGTTCAACTATGACGATCCTCTACGAAGAAAATACACAATACGATTTGTTTATTTCCGGTTTAGTTTTCGAGAAAAACGAGTTTGGAAATAAATTAAATTTGACCAATTCGGGACTAGACGGGACTAGATAATCGACATTCCACGTCATTCTACGCGCGGAAGTAAGTCGATAATTTAGAACAAAATATCGCGCTCTGTTCCCGAGAAAAAATTAAACTGAAAAAATTAATCACACGTATCAAACCGAATATCATCTGATGAATCAGTTCCTCAATTTTTCTTAATATAAGAATTTGCGTAAAGTTGAACGAACAAAAGAAATAACGACGAATGTACAATTTTAAGTTATTGGGTTGGCAACTAAGTTACCCAACCTAACCTCAATACATTTTGAAACCGGTCACCCGACCGAGCCTGTTACTGTAAAAATTAAACACGTTCAAACCTCATTTTCTTGAGAACGAAGCTTCAAATGGAAGAATTTTATTCTACGTTTTGGACTAATTTTCACGCGTAGAAGCAGCTGTCGATTGTTTAGTGTTCGTCTAACCCGCAATAAGCCACGTTCTAACTATTGGGTTGGCAACTAAGTGATCGCGGATTTTGTCAGTGCCACCTAATGGCAACATCCGCAATCACTTAGTTGCCAACCTAATAGATAACTCGATGAATTTTCAAACTCGAATTTTTCGAGAACTGAGCCGAGAACGAAGAAATTTGTAAAACCTGTAAAATCTGATTCCACGTGTTCCATTCGTTCGAATTCTGTACCAAAGCACCGGCGCATCACACACTGATTAATTTCGTATTTTGAACAGTGTATCAGCTACTTACGTTACAGGCGAGGATTTGCGAAACTCGAAGGGAAGTGTAATGCAAGAACTGAAAAGGAAAAAGAAGCTCAAGCCATTTCAACTGATCCCGGCAATTTGAGAATTACTGACAGGAAACACAGGTGCAAGATGGCTCCGTCGGCGAGGAAGCCAACAGGAAAATCGGTGTATGCAATCCGGTGCAATCGGAACATCCCCAGCAAGGCGCGGGTATCCTAGAGGAGCTGGGACAATTTCCATCCAGGAAACCTTCGTTTTCCAACAAATCCTCGTTCGACGGTTTGATGTCTTCGTCGTATTCATAAGGGTCATCCTCTTGGGGATCCTGTAGCTCCTGGTCGGAAGATTCTTCCGGTTCCAGGAGCGTATTGTTCGAAATGCTTCTCTCTTCCTCCGCCAGGATCGGCCAGGAACCCAGGGAGGATCGGGAGCAATGGCTGATTCGTTAGCTGTATTTATTAATTAATGCAATTTTCCTCCAGGACCTTCTCTCTTTCTACTTTCTTATTCCTTTCAAAACGTCTATCTTAGCTACGTCTTGCTGCCTCATACAGTTCTCGCTTCTATTCTGAACGTTACAAAGTCTGTACATAAATTTGAATTTCGCATCTGTGCTCGCTGTTAACGTTCAACGCCGGGCTGTATCATTTTACGATTATGTTTCGAAAGAAGTTCGCGATAACTGTGTGTCGATAAGCAAGTGTCCTTTTAAGTTTGTTACCGCCATTGGTAAAAAAGACAGTGGAAGGAGATCTGCATTTTGAAGTAAATTTTTATTAAAGTTGGGTTTATTATATTACGCTCACTAAAATGAAATCAATGCCGTAATTACGATAATTTATTCTATTTAACATTTGTATTGTAAATTCTCTTTTTTTCTTCCGTTCAATAAGCCTTGTGAGATATGTACAGTTTGCACGTGCAATTAGCGTACATTGCTAATTGGACAGCGTTGTGAACACTTGTCGATATTCCAATTGCTGGATTACGTAATATAACGAGAAAAGTTTCGTGAGATAAATAGGAACTGTAGAGTGCAATTTGATCACCGTGTGACTGTCCGAGGGTTCGTTGGAAGTTGTAAACACTTTCGGCTAAGAAATATACGTTTTTTACTGATTAACCTAAACTTCGTTTTTTCCCTTTTTACGAAATCTTACAAAATTCTGAGAATGTCACAATATCTCCTTTGATATCCTCGTAACAAAAGGTTGGACTTCAGAATAAGATACAATGTGTACGATGCTATACACAATTTAATAATCTTCGTCATAAATAGTTTTTCAATCGCATTTTATTCCTCGTTGTTTGCAATGCTAACGATAGTTTAAACTTCACGAGTAATGCTTGTTATAAGAAACAGAGAACACAAATATATACTTCATCATTCTATGTTCAATTAATTTCCTATCAAATATTTATATGTGTATATATGCACATACATTATAAATATTTGTTTTTATATGAAAATAATTCAATTTGAAATGTGGGGGTATAATAATTATTATAATTATTATATATAATATATATAATTTATCTAAAATACAGTATATATATATAGATCTTTATTTTATGTTTATATTATGTTACATATATATATATATATTGTATTTTATATAAAAAATATTGATTGATTGACTGGTAATATTATCCATTAACTTTTTCCCTGTCAATTGTTACCAACTATCTGCTACATGACTGAACGATAACAATAAACAATTAAAGAAACCAGCCGTAACGCGCGAGTATCGAACGCAAGTGAACTTTACGATGGAAATATTCAAATCTTGATATCAGCTATCGTCGATAATTATGACAAGTTCTGAGAAGAAAAAAACGTAAGCGAACATAAATTTTGCATACGCAAACGGTTACATAAATGTTGTAAGAGTTCAACTAACAGTTTATTCGTAAGCTTCGAGATCAGTAATATTTCATTGCGAAGCAAACGAAGCAAAAAGACGGAGAATGTCATCAACGAAAATAACATTCCAAGAACTATTACTGCTGCTATTGACGATAATCCAACGTGGATGGAAAAAGAAATATCGCATAATTCAGCAAGCGCTAGTGTCTTCGGGGTCTACGCTGTACAGTTGATGCACACCCTACATGCTGACCAACTACTGTAACTATTTGACGAACATCCACAGATGATGCAGCAATTCTAGCCACCGACGAATATCCTAAAGTTGCGTCGACATCATTGCAGCAACACAGGCTAAGTCAGTGGAGAATGGAAATAAATACTGACAAATGGACATGTCACGTTTGCCTTGAATTTACCATAACCACGTCGCACTTAATAGGTGCATTATATCCCAAAATCAACTGGTTGACCATTTTGGGTTACGTCTTGACCGCAAGGTAACATGGAACCAGCAAACGACAAAGAGACCCAGCAAATTCGACTCTCAGGAGGAAAGCAACGTTCTGGTTGACCGGTGGACGTTCTAAGTTCAGCATAGAAGCATAGTCACTTGTACATAAGCGCATTATGAAACCAATCCTGGCAGCCAATTGTGGGGCATGGAAGCGAAAAGCCTACACAGCAAAGTGTGCGGTTCTTCAGCCAGGACCAAGCCAAGAGAAATCCTCAGGACGATAGAAAACGCAACACAATTGCTACGTTGGAAACGACGGAATTCGTGAAAATCTGTGGACAAACTGCGTTACAGTTTGCAGGTGACGTGGCTGTGCAGCCAGTGCAGTTCAAGACTAATGGACCATCCCATCTTGGTAGCCAGGGACCTACGCTCACTCGATCAGCCTCCCAAAGTCCGAAGAGGACATGTTGGTTACATCGACAACAAGTTATCGGTGAGAAACACTTACGCATTGACGCCAATGAAATATAATTTCGTACGGACCCCGTCCAAAAGGATAGTTGTTCACTTACCGAATGTCTGTGTCGTGAATGTGTTTTGAACAGACTGTGAAGACTCTAGGATACTAGAAAACGAAAAAGGAGAAGATTCAACAAGCCACTCTAATCGTGTCTACGTTACTTGATTCAAATGGAAAAAATGGCAAATGTGGTAGATACAAGCCATTTTGATCAGTGACCCAAAAACAAACGACGATCGAGAGACCTCGTGATATTGCTTCTGACGTTGGTTTGGAAAAAGTCGAAGATGCAAAACACGCGTCAAAGGAAAGAACGAGATGCAAAAGACGAAATGACGCTGACCCTTCGATGGTCATCTGCAAGACTCGCTCCTTATTATTCCGTGCAAGCTAGCGATGTGTTGATGCGAGATGAAGTTGACGTGGAATTACCAAGGGAACGACGAGAGCTGGCGAACAAATGCAAGGTGAATTTTGACACGGTACCAATAGCTGCGGTCAGCTTATTGCGTTCGTACGCGTTTAGTGACGACTTTTCCGTTTCCTAACCTCAACCTTCTTCTTTTTCTTTTTTAACGTAGAGAAATCCTCATGGACACTCTGTTGCTGCGAGAACAGCAGAGTAATGTCCGACAAAAAAGTTATGAGTCGAGTTATATTGACCAGGCTGTGACTGCAGTTCCACTTCTGGGCGCCATTCCACTACCGCCCGCCATGGAGACAACCTAACCTCAACCTAACTCCAACCTAACCTCAACGATCGTCATCTTTTGACTATTCTCAAGCAGATGAACACACTGTCGTTCGATTAGTCTCATTAATTAGATGTAACATTTGGGGAAAGATGGGACATTTCGGTGGACGCTAACTTTTAGATAAAATGAACGTACGGATGGAGGACAGAGCGACAATGTTGGACCGGAGAATGAACGCGGATGACTGTTGAAGTAACTGCACGGAAGCAATGGGCTGTCGTAAAGCAGTTGCAGCTTTTAATGTCTTGAAAACTGCATTGGACAGGAAGGTGGGTTTCTGTCGAGAAAGTCCTCGACAGTTGTTGAGAACTAGTTTAGAACCTTTCCAAAGTGTATTTTCACTGGAGGAGGAGGAAGCATTAGTATTTGAGTGAGATGGAAGACCTATTATTTGGTTAACAACAATTAACAGCAATTTATGCGCCCCATTGTGCATCTTTTTTACACTTTTCATGTCAAGTTTTGAAAGTTTATTTTAAGATAATTCAATTGGCGCTAGACACAACATTTTTTGTGAATGCAACACCAGTGGTGCATATAGTATTTTAGAGCAATTCTTTCTGTAGCGTTCTCATCTTGTCTTTCCTCTGAATTTCCTGGATCAAAACATAAAACTTCTGCAAATGTTCACTCTTTTCAAACACTAGGACAATTTTATGACAGCAAGTTATTTCATATAGAGTCACAAAAAACTAGTTTAAGAGTACACTTACAATTTTGAAGTCTGTGACAATGTTGAAAATTGTTTAAACAATTAGGAAAATGCAGAGAGTAACAATAATAATTAGAAAATTAGAAAACGTAGAGAATAAGAATAATTCTTTTTAATAACACTCGTTCTCCTCGTAAATCGATGTCCGAAGTTCAAAGTCATACAGCTAAATCATAAATTATTATTCATAAATTGCGGTTAACACATGAAGATTTATTCCTCTTGCCATTGCCAACATTTCAAGAGTAATTTCTTTTAAAAAGTGTAAAATTCGTGATTCTTCTTAATAAGACTTGAAAATTGCTTACAAGTTTTCCGAGAGCAAGGACGAGTGACAATGAGAACACGTGAGACATATCTACACGATGTGTTGCTGTTTATAAATTATAAATAAGCATTGTTGAAAGTCAATAGAATAATAATCCGTTTGATCTGTTCTCCGCTGAAAAGAATACAAATGTAAATACTGTTACGTAAGAATGTAATAAGAAACATTGCAATTTGACTTTTCATCAATAGGGTTTTATCAAAAATTAAATCTTAGATATCCTCGTTTCGTGTTCGATGAGTCATTAATAACACAATAATAGCCTTCTACGAGCTTCCGTCTATCGCAGTCTTATCTAGGTGTCCTCAGAGATTTTTCTCATTTTAAATTCTCATTTAAGTTTACTTAAGCAGAACTTTTAATTTTAGCATTATTTGTGTAAAGCAATACGTATATTGATTTCACTTGTTCTTCTTTGGTTATTAATAGTACTCCGGCATATTCCGTTATAATGTGCAATCTGCACGTTCAGCGCTGTGGAAATTTGTATAACATGTACTCTCTGCTTTCGAGTTCGCAATTACCGCATATCGTACATTTCGCTGTTTCTCTAATCCTATGAAACATGTTGTATTTACCGACATTTACCGGTTAAGCTAATTTCTTCCTATCCAATTAGTCCAAGCTGCTCTATATTATTTATACGTGTTGGTAACTGTAACTGGATATAATCTTCACGTTTGCGTGTCTGCAGCTACTTCGATTCTCTCGTACATCGGATCGAATTTCAAGATTCTGTGTTTGTCTCTGCTATAAGCTTCTCTCTTATCTCCTTTGGGATGTTTGGTGTGATTTGGTGGGAGGGGTTACTAACTTCAAACAATTCTCTAAATCGTAGCAAGCGAACGTCTTTCGAAACATTATCGTAAAAAATTGCATTATGTAATCGAGAACTTTGCATAATATATACTCTGTTGATAAGTAATCGAGCAGCTTTTCTTTACCTGTATCGTTTGAAACGTTTCAATATTTCCCAGTGTTAATAATTTTCTATAAATTTAAGCTTGAGAGCAACAAAAAGTATGTACTGTCTGAGCTTTTTAGACTGTTGAATTTTGAGTAAAATTGTGACATAAATTGCTGGCATTTATTTCGGACATGAAACTCGATACTATGTTTTAAACACGATAGCGGCAAGCTTTATGAAGGCCCTGGAAGTGTTATAAAATATACTTGGACGTTTTACCTTCTTATTACAAAAATATTCTATATTTCCTAACGGCCATTGGATAATTTAAAAACAAGAAGTCGTATCAACTGAACAAGCAACAATGCGCAAATATGGAGAATTGTTATCGTTTGAGAGTGCGGGTAAAAGGGGAAAAACACAAGTTTAAAAAGTTATGCTATAAGACTTATTCAATTAAAACAATTTGATTACGAATAATCATGATAAACAATAAAAATCTTTGCTTATCAACCAAAACGATTTTTCGCCATTGATAATGGTTGCTAAAACAAAATTCGGGTTATCGACAATTGGTAATGGGGTAACGAAAAAATCCCGTCATCGATAATGATTATCGGTACCTAAAAAAAGTTCCGTCTTTGATAATGGTTATCAGCAGCCAAAAAGAAATTCCCCAAAAATAACGGTTATTAGTCACCAAAGAAATTCTCTAATTTATGATGATTATCGGTAGCAAGAAATTATGTCGTTGATAATTGTTATCAGCGATAAAAAAATGCTTTCTTACATAATAGGTATCAGTAACCAAAACTATAATGGTTAGGAGTAACCAAAAACCCTCAGTCATGAAAAATGATCATTGGTGACTAAAAATAACTCCGTCACGAATAATAGTTATCGACAGCCAAAAAATGATTCTGCCATAATGGCTGTCGGCAACAAAAAATATCTCACGTAGATAATGGTAATCGGTAACCAAAAATACTGGAATCATATATAAGGGGTTCAAGTATTCGTAAGTAGAATACTTGAAAATTAATATTGTTTAATCATTTAATATTTTGAAAAATTTCTCTGGTACTTAGTGTTCATTGTCTTCTATTACAACAAAAGTTACCAGTATGTCAGTC
>NT_176540.1:119893-174945 GCF_000188095.3 Bombus impatiens | reverse complement strand
CCCCCCCCCCCCCCCATAAAAATTGTAAAAATAAATGTTACTTTTGATCTCTGATTACGGTTAATTTATGGTGCAACAATCGAAAATAAAATTACCAAAAGTTCTGACGTAACATCTTAGGTAGAGACGTCGCAGGTGATTATTGATTTTTCCACGCGGTAAAGCTTGCATAAGAGTATGCACTGAAGTGATAAACCGAGACTACGCGGCTCTCGTCATTTATTTATAGGAACAAAGATGTGGCTACATGTCGACAAACTACATGTACTTGCATCGTTAACTTTGCACTTTATCAATAGGCTGACGTTCCTCGACATTAATTACGAAAGTTGAACCTACTTTATGCGTTTAATTTTAAGTAATCAATACGAGGCATATATAATAAGAATATTTGTTTAAAAAATGTTGAAATTGTTAGATATTATACGACGCACCGGTTGATGTATTTCTTGTAAAATGAAATGATTGTAAAATTCTCGTAAATAATGATACGAAATGACCGGCAAGAGAATAACCACGTGGCAATAAGCATCAATCTGAAACGTTGCATAATGTATCAAAGATATACACGAACGATTGACCTCCAAAATAATCTCTTACTGTTCGTCACAATCCATTAAACATGATTCTAGTTATAATGTAAAAACAGTGAACCTTGTGTTTCATTCGTGTTTTTAATCCTAAGATATCCAAATCGAATTCCATGTAACGTTCCAATAACAAAGAAACATTACTACAATGTTTTTTTCATATATTTTTTAATTTTTCATTGTATATTCCGTATACCTATGACAGACAGAGAAAAAATCAAAATAATAGCAGAGTCGTAAAAGCAATTATAAGTAATGAGAAATGCAAACAAAATATTTAGAGATAATAATTTAAATATAAATTGTAGTGTTAGAGATATTTTATATATAATTATCTTAAACAGATAAGCTTGAACACAATTAAGTCTATTTGAAATAATACCATAATAATTGCTTGAAATCGTTTCAAAACATTAATTTATCAAATTGTAGTTGTTAACTTCCGTATTTTATATAAATAATAGACAACACATTGCACGTTAATTTAATTAAGTAATACAATTATAGAAGTAAATGGAATGGAAGAATTAATAATTATAGTATAATAAATTATTATGGAACATAATACTCTTTAATCCAAGATTTAAACAAACAATAGATTTTAATTAATTTCGATTTCTTAACAAGTTTCGATTTTCATTAGAATTGTCGTATAGTTAAAATTTTTAAACTATATGTAATTATAAAGTAGTTGAGAAAATTTCGAGGGAAACATAGCACAGGCTATGAATAAACTGTGATTTCTTATTAGCGAAAGAGAAGAAAAAAAGTAAACAAAGGGGTTAAAGTTTCGAGATTTTAAAAATGGCGTCATGTCTCGAGGGTTGACCAGCAATGTTGGGAAAATTAAAGAAAAGGAAGTAATACAGTAGTCGTTATCTATATGCGGAATAATCTATCTGATTATTATTTATCTACGCATGAATATATCATTTCGAAATTTTGTAATATTTCGTTTATGATTCAATCGAATTTGAAATTTCAAAATTATCGTCCAAGTATATTTTACGATAAAGTACGTTGGAAAAATGAAGAACAAAAAGTGAAGAGGAGATTTGCTTATAATCACATGTTGATCACTCGATGTAATTAGTTGTGTTTCAAAATAAATACTTACCATTCAGCACATTAATTTTCCGCCTCTGACGTCAGAGGATGTACCGGGCACATTTCACTAATCTTCTTGAAGTTCTCAAATTTTAACAATTAAATGTCTATATAGACACTAGTTGACACAACAAACAGTGATCTATGATTCACGCACGTCAAAGAAAGAGAATATTACTTCTTATTATTAAGAAACATGAAGATAGCGTGAAACGAAACAAACGACAAAATTACTCCGGCGCCATGACGCATAGCTGTCAGAGCAAGCTGCGCAGCCGAAGATGCGTATAAATACGGTTGAGAGGGAAATTTAAATCCTAGAAAATTCCTAGGGAAATAATTCTACGTAAGTATTAGATGGATCTGGTTTTTGTAAAACAATTAAAGTAATTACTTGACAATTTGTTTGGTATCTCCGATCCTTTTCAAATTTCCATATATTGAAAAGCTTCTTAAAAGTTAAATATTATTTTAAAAAAGTATCACAAACAATTCTAATTGTAAGTACTTTTAATTTTATATCGAAACTAAACATAAACCTAACCTAAAACAGGCTACTACTAAAATATTAGTTTGTTATTTGTTATTTCACAGATACACAAAATTTTGCCCAACACTGCCTACCAACAACAGCAGCAATGAGATTATCAAATTTTCTAAATCCATGACCTAAGTTCATTTATTACGGATTGTCTGGCAACTTTCCCACAAGCGTTGACCTGTGGAAACGAAACTATTTTTCTTACGATCTTTGTGACTACATTTAATTCATCTACAATATTTCGTCACTTTCCAATATGTTAGTTCATATGTTCATTATCACACATATAATACATATATTACAATACTTTGATTACAGAAGGAGAAGCAACTAAAAACTACTAATGGGCCTCAGAAACAAGGTCAAACTGGTTTATATTATATAATAGAAATAGAATACTGTTTTTATGAGTATATATTATAGGTATTACTTAACGCTTTCACTATCACCGTTTAAGGAAAAAGTCACTGTTCACAGCTCAACATTCAAAATTTTTAAATCTTACATAATGTGACATATATTTTTACATATATAGTAATAAAACCTGCTAAGTAGACAACACGATTCTTAGAATCGCACACATATGTGTAACGTTGAGCTGTGAGTATATTGCTTCTTACTGCAAACTACTTGTCACACATATCTAGATATGTAAGGTATTGTATTGTTACCTACTTAACGCACACGATGCTACTGAGGCAAAGTCGTCGTCAACGAGTTTCGACGACGGATTCAACAAGGGCGGAAACCTCCATGTTTACATTTCTCTGTCGACCGTTCGAGCGATTTACGAGTGTTGTGTTACAGTGTCTCATGTTATACGTGTGACTATTTGCACAAAATCTGATATTCTATGTGTTCCAAACAATTTTATGTACAATCTTTGTCAATCGAGAAGAAAAATTTAAAATAAGTGAAAATAATGTGTTGCAATGTCAGATTAGTGATAATTTGGCGTTGTTTATAATAAATAGAAATGGTATCTCAAACGAAAAAATAAGATTTGTCCTAAAGACAATTGAAACACAATATACATGCGGTCACGAGAATATTGGCACACTGTTAAAGAGTGAATAACTTTTTTAAATTGGATCAAACGACTCGAGCCTTTTTGAGAAGTTAGGAGGATTATTTTACTAGATGATGTGGCAAAAGATTTTTGAAAAAATTGCAGTTGATCGAAATCGCAAAAGAAATAGTGAAGATAATTTCTTATAAATTTTATCTGAATTTCTAAGGAAAATTTGTATATAGTATAAACATGTAATCTATCACATATGTGTGACGAGTGGTAGCGAGAAGGTAAATAATAAAGTAAATAAATAAAGTAAATAATAGGTTAATTAGGCTGTATGGAGGATGGAAATTTGGAGGATGCGGGCAATGTAAATTTGGAGGAGATTACAAAGAAGACTTATGATATTTAACGTCATGATGAAGAGTATAATGAAATATGGGGGACAGAAGAAAGAAGAGAAGTGGAAGCAGTATAATAAGAAAGGTATCTAAGAGCAGTATTAGTGACTGGAGAGGTGCACACCTACAGTAAGATATTTAGACAAGAAACGAAGACGGAGAAAATACCTCTGGGGTCAGGAGAAAGGTACATAAAATATGAAGATATGAAGAAGAGATTAGAAGATCAGAAAACTCACTACTTGAGGAGTGCAGAAGGGTCATTGATAGGGAAAAATGAAATAACATGAGCCATAGAATGGCAAGAGAGAAATTTAAAGGAAAATAGGAACGAGCAGATGGTAAATGGAAAACAGAAATAACCTTTCGTTTATTACATATACATGTAACTGTGATTTAAACTATATCATGTTCAGTCTCATTTTAATCAGAAGAATGTCGCAAATACGTGGGTAAATGATTAAATTCGAGAAAATCGAAGATAAACAAGTTCCATCATCGTCTCATAGATAGTTAGTGATTTTTCATAGACGATTGAATACAATAGATCAGGTTACGCTACTCAAACGTCGAGCTCCGTGTTGTGTTGAAGCGAACAACATTAGAATCAATGACGGCCTATCAATTAGGACGAAAGAAAGTATGTACCTACGAGAGGAAAGGAAAGTCAAGAAGATAAAGATAACAAAGTTAGGTTCGGATTAGGGAACGAATGGAGGATGAGTAAATTCCAGATGAGGAGAAGAAGGAATGCGGTATATGTGGGAAGGAGGAGGGAATAGGAGAACACGTTATAGCGCGATGTGAATATACAACAGTGGATGAACGAACAGAAATTCTTATCGAATAAGAGGCTAATGGAATAGGATGGATGAAGAAGGTGACGGATAAAAGGGGATGAGTAAATGAATCCCAACAGAGAACAGGAGCTTATAGCACATTTTTGTCAACATTGGGTGAACAGTATAATATGATTCTAAGGTCACTGTAGATTATTTTACTACACGCAGATTATAGATTACATGGCAGTAAGGGAAGATGACGTAATGTTGAAAACAAGAAGCGTGTTAGGCGTTTGGAATTTTTTTTACCATTGTTCATCGTCGTTCTTAACGACTTCGCTTCGTTGTAATAAATACTGAAATAAAATATATCATTACGACGTAGTATAACCTACAAACCGATTTATCTCGAAATGTGCTAAATGTGCTCTAGACCTGTATTACCGGTTGGTATTCAAATATTGCAGATATACAGATGTTTACCGATGCAAAATAAATGAGATATAAAATGGAATTATGTAGGATATTTAGGATGCAATTACACGTAATAATATGCAAGAGCGATTCAATGTATGCCGGGAGGGATTTGAAATGAAAAATAAGCGTAATGTAAAATGGAAATAAGTAGAGCTTCCTTATCCAGAACACAGCATTTTTCAGTAACGAATGACTTTTCTCTTTCAAATATGTACATATTTTATTATTGCCCATACAAAACGTATTTTTTCCCTTAAATCGATCAAATGGATTTTGATTAAAAGAACTTAGTACGAAAGCAATATCGTTCTATCTGTCGAGACAAAATACGACATATTTAAAAACCTCGAAGCTGCCGTAGGTGCAACAGAATTGGCATATGTACATGATGCTGGGAAAGTTACAATCGCGAATATTAAAAAACAAAAATATGATACTGATTTCAATTATTTGAAGCACGTAGATCCTTCGAGTGCTGGCAACAGTAGGAAAATCTTAAATATACTGATGCAATGAGATGGTTTCGTTACGATAAAGACGATATCTTCTCATACCGATGCATTCGTGGCATTCGATAAGGAGCTTCGAACGTTAGAAGTAGACAAAGAACGTGGCTCTATGAAGTTTCTTATGTTGATTGAATTATGATTAATAATATAAAATATACTAAATATAATAAAAGGTAATAAGGATCCTTAAAGATTCAATTGATCCTAATTTGTATTTGAATAAGTGAAATTTCATATGAGAAAAATAATTGTTCCATTATCCAAATATTTCATGATTTGAACAGTTTCGTCTTGCTGTTCCTTCGGATAAGGAAGGTTCCTACTTTGTAATTACCAACAAATGTCCATCCAATTTCAAAGTTTTAGTGGACCAGATGTTCAACACACTAAATAAATATTACTACTACTACTACTACTACTACTACTACTACTACTACTAGTACTACTATATTACAGTACCTGAGTAATATTAATTCTGAAAAGAGGTGGATAGATATCTGGAATACAATTTTTTGAATTTCTTAACTATAGTCCGATAACGATTAAAAAATAAAGCGTGGAACAAATAATTTCTTCGTAATGTTTCTGTCGGCTGAACGTGATAAATAACGAATGATTACTGATAAAAATTATGTATATCATTGTTTTTACAATTAGTCAGCTGATTAATCTTTTGTTGCCATAGTATTACAAGATTTAGATGTTTCTCCAACTGCAATCAATTACCAAACTTAATGGGACAAGTAATCCGTCCAGTTTATTAATCTCAGCATTTATTCGCAGCGAGTATTGCACGATTTGATAAGTAGAAGATAAGGAACGTCAAAGAAATCTCTTAACCTTTTCAAAGTCACCTTCAAATTCTTCGAACAGAATTCTTAATTTCGTATTATAAAAAATTATTAATTTCGTATTTTCCTAATAACTTTTCCCTCATTTCCAACGATTTCGTATTTAATTTAAATTTCCTATTGGAACAAAACTCGCTTATTTTCCAATGCAATGCTTTTCGAAAGATCACATCCGCGATTGGAAATTTTTCTACCCTAATTGCGGCAGAGTATTTTCATTTCCTGTATATGTCAATTATGCCTAATCACACATTTCTGAAATACTAAGCTTGTAAAAATACTAAAATACAAAAAAAGAGAAAAAGAAAAATGTTATTCCCAGTCAAACCGACAACCTTCGATTAACATTCTTTTAACGATACATAATTAGTTTTTAATCAAAAGAAATTTCTTTTCAAGTTTCTCCTGGACTATGTTAATTTCGTTATCGATGATCTGTACAGAGTGATACTCGTATCTGGAGGGATCTTGAATATCGCTTGATACATCCTCCGTTTCACTGATCGTACTCCATCAACGAATTCCGAACAGAGAAATTAAAGCGGCGACGAAACGAAGGCAAATGAAAGTAGACCATCGATTTAAAAACGACAAGATCGAAATCGCGTTTCCTTTCTTCGTGCATCCGATACATGAAAGTAACGTGACTTCCTCAGTCGTTAAGAAAGAAAACTTTCGCGATACGAATATCGGCCTGCTTGTTCCTAAAACGAATCTATTTTGAATGGTATATGCGTATACGGTTACTGACATTAATATTTGGACATTCTTTCAAACAGAATAACTTCTTTTACGATTCAACCAGACGACTTGTTTTTTTTTAGGAAAGGGGAATTTTATTAATATAAAGAGAAGATTAGTTTACCAGGTGTAACAAGAATTTTGAAATGACACTAGTAGCTTATATGCTACTGTAAGCATATATTTTTTAAATATACTTGCATTAATATTCGAAGTCTTTCTATCAGATTAGAAAAAATTTTCTTTTTTAATTCGATTTATAATTAAAAGATCAAGGAATCTGTAGATGTGCTTATCGCTGAATAAAACGGTTCTAGGTTTGATAATTACAAATACCAATTTCATAATTTCGTATTGTACGAAGGAAAAAGAAGAAAGGAAGAGAAAAGAAAGAGAAGAAAAATGTAATCACATGGCAATATCCTATCACACGTAAGAAATAATGAAGATTGTAAAGAATAAAATTGTCGCGGTTTCTCATCTATGACGTTGTAATTAACGTGCACCTTATCAAGTGCGAGAAAATATTCGGATACCTTTCAGAGAGTGAAGTGTATCTATATAAAGAATGACAAATCTAAAATTGAACTAAACTACCATTAAGAGACATTCAGGAAGCCATCATTCTATATATATAATTCGCATTCGTCCCCGTCACTTTTTCGTATTTAGAGAGATGTCTCTCTAGTCGAGCTATTAATATCCAATTTCGTAAATGGCGAGGTCGAGTAATCGATATTATAAAGCGGAGCTTCCTCGGCTACGGGTCGTGACCCCATGTGGGGTCGTGTAACAAAATTATGGGGCGGCAGAAATTTTTGCAACTGTTACACACCAGAGGAATAAAAATGTCGATGACCTGTCGGCAAAGGATGAAGAAGAATTTATCGAATTATTAATCGACATGGATATAAAACAGCAGCTTTTTAACAAATCGTTTAAATGAATTTTTGCTTAGAATTAGAACAGAATTTTCAACAATTTTTAAAACGATCTTGAACGCGCTTATGATATTTTATATCACATGTGTGAAAATGTGACTCAACAACTCTGTTTAAATAATATCTGATGGTAAGTAAATTGGTTAAACGTATTAGTATTCAGTCATACTGTCACAATAGTTTACAATACTAATAATGTGCCTCAAATATATTATTAATATTAATGCAACTATTCAAATTTGTTAACGTTCGACAAAGTTATTTGAATAATATTTCATGCTAAACAGATCCAGCAAATCTATCAGTAATGTTTAATACATAGTATTATTCAAATTTGCTTACGCCCAACAACTCTATTTGAATAATGTCTGATATTAACTAGATTCCTCAAGGCAATTAGTATTTACCTATACCATAACAAAAACCTATTAATAATATTAATGTACTACTATTATTAATAATGTTAATACCATTATTTAAATTTGTTGACGTTCAGAAAGTATACTTGAAATAATATCTGATATTAAGATCTAGATCCCTCAAGGCAATTAGTATTCACCTACAATGTAACAAAAATCTATTAACAATACTAATGCTATCTCTCAAATATATTAGTAATGTTAATACTATTATTCAAATCTGTCTCAGACTCAATAACTCTACTTGAATAATATCTGATACTATATAGAACCCTTAGCTCTATTAGTATTCAGCTATACTATCACACAAGTCTATATAGTTTATATACTAATTACATTCGCTAAATATGTTAGTAATAGTAATACCACCACTCAAATTTTTTAACGTTAAGCAGCTCCATTCGAATAATATCTAATGATAAAGCAGATTCCTCAAATTTACTAGTTTGTACTCAGTCATGCTATTACAAAAATCTATAATACTAGTAATATCCTTCAGATATATTAGTATTCAACGTTATTATTATTATTCAAATTTATTAATAATCTGAATATTAAATCCTCGCCTGAATTATATAATAAAAATTGTAAATGAATAATTAATAATAACATGAAAAAACGGCGTCTTTATTATTGATGGTTGTAAAATGAAAATATCAATTCACTCTGAGAAACATTGAACATACTCCGTTATATCAGATATTCAGCCAGAATTGAATTTTTTATGCAAAAATAAACAAGCATATCTGTTTCACCGATATGCAAATTTAATTCTGCCCTAACAGGTGATAATAAATGATACAATTATAAATGTAACAAAAAATTGTTTAGAATTAAACTTCTTTAATTTGTTGTCGATTAATGTTTTACTTGTACAGGGTGGACAATATATAACTGACCAATTTCAAAGTCCCGCCATTCCGAAACGATGCATCATCTCCTGTTCCGCTGTAACAATCGTATCATGGACGTACGACAAAATAATCATTCAAAATTGTCAAAATACTTCATCAAAGCAATTCGTCGATAACGATGACCTCACACAAATTACTCTGCCGGTATCGTCCGGCCATCAAAGATCGCCTGATTCTATTGCAGTGGGTTTCTTCTTACGAGGTTATCTCAAAAGTAAAGCGCATGTCGATAAGCGAAAGCCAATCGAGCAGCTAAAAGATGCTATTCGAGAAGCGACGGCGAACATAACTTTCGAAACGTGCGAAGATGTAACGAAAAATACGACTGACAGTGCTGACTTTGTACAGTGTCCGAAGGCAGACATCTTTCTCATATCATGATTCCATACATAATTTCCAAATATTAATAAATGACTCGTATTAAAAAATACTGTTATTTTTTACTTCGTCTAAAAGTTATCGACAGTGAGAATCAGTCGGTCATATATCGTCCGCCCTACATATCTATTTCATGTACCTTCTCATGTACAAAACTGTGACTGCTTAACATTCTCTCGACATAAAATGGGTTGGCGAATGGGAAAAGTTTAAGAAGCGTTGTCATAAACCATTCATATCCTACCTCGATTAAGGAGCAATGTTCTGATAACTCTGATATATATCTTGCCATATTTCGTTTTGGCAACGTGAAATAGAAAGTCTGACACGATTCCATCGCCTTCGTGTATATCGGTCTCCGCCAAAACCTCTTTCAGCGCCTCCACTCGTTCTTCCGGCGTACTTTCGTCGTACGACGACAATTTGTTCTCCAGGCACTCGACCACGCTGAAGTCTTCCCAGAACTCGGGCGGATCAGTTTCGAGCCTCCTGGAAGATTCGGTATCCAGGAAACCAGAGATGTCCAACCCTGCGTAAGACACGTCCAACGCCAAATTCGAGAATGTGGGAGTTCGTGCTAAAGGAGAACTGGCTTGCAATTTCCACTGATGATTCTCACGATCTCTCGACTTGCAGCGACTTTGCGAGTCGCCGGTCCCTATGGAACTCGCTCGGTTGTTAGTCCGAGAACGTTCCTTTGTGTCAGCGAAGGAATATTCACTCATTTTCTGCGAATTGCTTGCCTCTGGTCGCCAGAAGTATTTTTCCTTCAAATCTGCCGGCAGATTTTCGTTTATCCCCAATAACAGTTGCCTGTCCTCGCTGCTTTTCGACGAGGCCGCTTTCAAATTCCAAACGGCCTGTAAATCACGGTGTTCCGCGACGTTTCCCTTTGTTTTCCACGTAAGATTTCCTGCTTCGCCGTCGATACATTCCGAGCAACTTTCGCTGTTCCTTGGAAGAAAACCATCGTGAGAAACTTGAATTGTCTGCCAAGACGAGTCTTTCTGGGAATCCGTCTCCGCCGCGCTCTGGGAATACTTTGCTGGCTCGCCGATTCTTCCTCGCACGCCAACTTCCGACAAATTTTCAACCGGCTCTCGATCCAACACATTTTGAACCGTGTCAATCGTTCTCGAAGAATGGCCTACCTTCCTTTGACCTTGATAGCTACGCTCAAATTTCCCAGACACTCGCGGATCGTGCTCGTTGCTCATGTCCCATAATCGGATTTTCGATCTTAAGAAGATCGAAATTTACGTACCGCTGTTCATGAGATCACGTTATCCCAACACTGTCTTTCCATTTGTCTCTTTCTCGTCGACACAGCTTCGCCTCGTTCGTTCATTTATTTAATTCTGCACTCTACACTGTTACGAATGATGTTGCGATCGTATGATGAATTTTCGTGAATTAATGCCAATGGTAATTTCGAGAGTGCGCTACAAGAAGCAGTTAGGTTTTAAGGATTGCCGTCTTATGCTGGCATATGCCTGGGTAGACAGGAAATGTGTGACGCTGACAAGAGCATGGAAAAAACGACTGAACTGCCTTGACGATACCACACAGGACGAAATGGAAGATAATATTACGACAGATGTAGAAGATGCATACAATACCGAGAATATAACGGCAATAATGGCATTCCTCAATACTTTGAAATATTTGAGGCGATAGAAACAGTTGAGATGATCGAAGACAAAATCGAATTGAATCTGCTAAAAAAGTCGTGTGATTTAGCAGTTAAAATGTTTGATCGAATCCTATTTAATTGCATTATTTGTATTGCTATTATTATAATTTATATTCTTCTTTTTAATAAGTAGGATAAACATGAATTTGCGAAGATGAACATCCTTCTATTTAATTTCATTATTTGTACTACTATTATTATAATTTATATTTTTTTTTTGGAATACATAGAACAAAGATGGACATGCCTTTCTTTAATTTCATTATTTGTATTGCTATTATTAATATCTATGTATTCACATCTATGCATTCACTATGTATCACATACATAAACCTTTGAATACACACATACGAAACACATACGAAAACCTTTGTCCCCCAACAATTCAGATAACCGAGATCCTACTCGAATTAATTTTTACAAACATGGAATATCTCAATTGGATTCTTGCTGGCACAAGATCATTAAACCTAATGGCATATATATTTTGACTCAATGAAGATTATAATACAGCAATGGGAAAGAAAGTGAAGACGAACAGCGTCCTCTCACATTGAAAACGTCAGTGACTCGTTCTTCCAAAAATACGACATAACCCCCTCACTACTCAGAAGAGACCAAGTCGCTATTACTCGCATCCGAATAGACCACACAAAAGTCTCCCACTTGCATCGATTGACAAAGGACGCAGCTCCCGGTGAAGAATGCGGCGAATGCAACGTACCAGTCGTTTTATTTTATCCTGCCTGGAGTGGTATAACACACATCGCTCACAAACTGAAACCGTGTATTAGAGACAATGTCAATAAAGAAACAATCAACGATCTGTTAAGACTCATTAAAGAAAGCAAGATAATTAACGTGATACTTTAAGCATATCTGCCTTCGTAGCTAATAATCTTGCAATCGATGCAACGTTAAATTTATATATATAAAATTTTACGAAATTAAATTAAATACCAGACTGGTCCTTTGTGATTTGAAATATGGCGCCCTTACGTCTGTTTCCATAGATTTGTTTATATCTACTATATACTATACTATATATTACAGAGAGAGATAACTTAAAAGTGAAATTAACACCTAACCTATTTTATAATGTGATTGGCTAATGTGTTATTAGAAACGCGTCTCCTATTGGGCGATCAGATCGCCCCCTGTTGGCTGATACAAAATGGTAATTGCGTAGCCACATTCTCAATGGCAACGCGCTTATATAGCAGATCGCCATACATAGTTAAAGATTAATTATGGTTAAAGAAAAAATTAAGTGGAGAATATACAATAAAATTGACTCATACGACGCATCATTTCTGAGAAAATCGAGTTTGAAAAGTTGCCAAGTATACTTTAACTTGGTTAAGACTAGGTGTGAGTAAACAATCAACACGAGGTTATTACACACATGAAAATAAATAAAAAATGTTGAATAATATTTTTCTGTTTAAGGCATCATTTTCAAGGAATTAAAGTTTGATGGAAATAATGTTTAATTACGAACTGGTTTGATACAGGCGCATGATATATCTTCAAATTTATTTTTATCAAAAAATAAAAAAAAAGAAACAAAGCGTATTATGAAAGAAATTCTATTCTACATTTTTTTACTTATTTTCACATAAAGTTTAAGCTCCTGTCGATTCTTTACTCTTGTTCAGTCTGGAATTATTTAAATTTAAGAATACTTGTTAAATTTTCAAACTCGATTTTCTCGAAAACGAAACCTCGGATGGAAAAATGTTATATCAAACGTTTTCTATTCTTTCACGTAGAATTGCCCTTTGCTCGGTTGTATTACAAAATTGTAATTGTGGAAATCCACCTCACGTGTGTATAGAAAACAAGATTATAGTTTTGCAAATATATCGTTCTTATCGACCATGTCATGTTGTGTGACCTAATAACTAATACTATTGTTTTATACCTGTGCAAAATTACTTGGAACTGAGACACCTTTGTACTACCTATTTCATTGTGTTATCAAAATAAATAAAGCATGTACGTATATACTCATCAAAAGATATTGATGTACAATTGAAAGTATATCACGGTGCTGTTTACAAAAATCATTTAGATCGCATCGATAAGAATATAAATACTCGGAACTTTCAATACATGCAATTGACTAACTGATATCAGCTATATAAGTGCCGATAAACTGATCACATTGTTATAGACCAATTGTGTATATCTTTACGATCAGAAATTACTGCAACATGAAATTAATGCTAATGTTAATAAGAAAATGTAACTATGAAACAACGACAGAATTCTATATAGAGGGTGTTTTAAACAAATTGCATAAAAATTTGATCACAACTTTTATGTGTCAAAGTAGGAGAAAAGCAGTTCACAGTTCATATAAATATTAAGGTAGTTCTTAAATAAATCAAAATTTAAGATTACTCTCAAATTTCGAGCAAAATTAATCTTCAGTTTAGATCAGATAAGACACTGAATAATATAATTCTGAGTTTAATTTATTTAGTGCTGTTAACTAATTTTCTGAAGTTTTTCACAAATTTTCTTTCACAATTATTAATTCCCTCTCCTCCTTTTAACAATTCGAGATTGATATTTTTCTTTCTTGTTGGATACTTTCTTTTCAACTTGACGATTTTGTCAGATCTGCTACCTCAATTAAATATCGATTTAATGTTCTGTCTTCGTATTGCAATTATTTATATCAACTTTTGACTTTTCAAGATAAATACAAATGATATAAAAAATTATTATTATTATTTCATATCATACTAGCCATCAATATCATATTATCTTTATATTTAGCATTTATTAATCAACTCCAATTTGACTAATATAGTTGACTAGGGAACTACCTTATCGATAGAAAACTAAAAGCAGAACGAATGTCAAAGCGTTTGCCATGAAATTCGCGAACATAGACGCGTTTCATACAAAATATCAAACGTGTTTAAATGTACCGAGATATAATTAGTCTGCGAATTTTTATAGATCTATGAGAAACTTAGAGGTTTGAAAAGGAACAACATCCACGTAAAACGCAAAAGTACATAAAATAATCCAAAGTAATCGTTACGATATATACTTGTAAATAGTGGGAACATTTCATAGTTTTAGTGTTAGAATTTTGTACAGGCCATTTTGAACATCTATTCTAATTCAACTTTTTTTATCGTTAATATAGAATATAAACATTTTTCTCTACTTTGGTGCACAAATATGAGACGAATCTTCAATTTTATTTCCATAATTGTATTGTGTTCATTATATGAATTAATTGTATTCATTTTATTTCCATTGTATTCACAAATAAAAATTTCCATAAATATCCTCGGTCGGATTATGATAATATATTTTCGATATACATATTTATGATACAAATTTACAGTATCAGACAAGATTAGACGGTATTAGACTAAAATGTGTTAATGTTAAACTAAATTACATGTCAGTAACGTGCGCATTAATAATATAAGTTTGAATAATTTTCCTCCTGCACCCAAATTCCTACCCATCATTTTTTAAACACGCTGTAGCCATAATAAATAAACGTTCTAACAGACGTCCGCATATTTTTTGGAATTTCTTCCAACCAAAAGAGGTTGAAATCGAAAATAAAACACTGTATGATTGATGATTATTGCTTGACAGCTAATAACGAATCAAAATTAATCAAAAAATATAATATCACAGTTTTTTTACGATGATCATAGATAGCAAGTATCCCGCAAATTTTACAATTAATTTTAATACGTCTCTTATACTTTTCTTCGATCCTAAGAACGAGCGAACATCGAGTGTTATAGCACAGAATTTCCGTGCACGCTGATTAAATTATATGCATTAATTAAATTGCTGGCAATAAATTGGTGTGAAAGAGCCGCGCCGTAGTTTCGAAAACAATAAACCATTATACGTATCACATTTTCTTTTCCTATTCCATTTAGCTGACGGATTATTTCTATGAGAAAGCGTTGAACTATTCGAAAGGGGACGTGTCTAAAGAATTACACGGTTTTTCTTTAACAAGGAAAGCTTAATTCATCGTCTAATTGATTGTTGCGCAATTCTCTGAGAAAATCGGCTACAAGACTTGAGAAATTCCTTTTCCCTGATAAGTCGCGAGTTCAGCCACGGACTACCTCGTTGCTTCACTCAGATTTACGCAGGCTGTCTCAACTGAATGAGATCACCTAGGTATCTGACTTATCTACGATTGTATGAAAAAACCTCTCAGGGCAAAATTAAATTATTTGCCGTTATGAATCTCGCTGATTATGTGAATTTAAACTATCAGTATACATATCTTAGTAATTATATAGAATAATTGCACTATATAGAACTAGAGAAAAAAATATATTTATAATTATAGATAAATATATATATAATTATAAATATTATATATATAAATATAAATATATAAATATATAAATATAAATATATATATAATTATACTTACTATAAAAAAAATATAGCAAGAACTTACTAAAGGAGAGGTGGAATGAGATGGGCATTTTTGTCTCGCACAAGACATAACAAAAATTAAAAGACCATTCAACTTCTAATCGATAACACTGACAAGTTATCGTCAATGATCGTCTAAATGTTTACGTGACTTATCTTTTGCTTCTTAAAGACGAGTATTTTGTGTCCCTCGTATATTATCTGTATTGAATGGGACAGTGTAATAAAAGAGGACAATAGTAATATGTTATCTGATTAATCCATTTTGCAATTTTTGTTAATGTAAGAATTTATGTAAAGTTAGACGAACGAAAGATATAACAATGAATGTACAATTTTAAATGAAATGTTGAAACCGGTCATTTGAACGAGCCTGGTAAGGTTAGTGCTAATATCTCTAGACACCAAAATCATAATATTATGATCAAACTTACGTGAAACGTACTATATCTACGTAACGATCAAAAATAATCACGAAATTGAAGAAGAAAAAAATCCTCGATAAAAAATATAGTATAATTCTGAAATTTTATCGGAATTAATGTAAATATATAATGTTAATTTATAGTGAAATTAAAAAATCAACAGCGAAACTTATAAAATTAAACAATATTAATTAACGTGAATAATAAATTCATAAACCTTTTTATTCTGAAAATATGCCAACGATATTGAAAATATACGGAAGAATTGGAAGAGTATTAAACGAACGATACCGGGCACCTCATGTTATAATATAGTTCATGGTATAATATAGTATTTAGTGCCAGTTCCCATGTGGCAGAAATTCGTCGCTAATAACAATACTTTGCGAAAGATTTCGACGAAGTAACAAAAATTGTATCTCTGATATACAAAGAATTCAATTAAATTTAGTAATATGTTATTGCTATCTTTGAAACAACAACCACTTGAAATTGCAAGCGATAGCGCATAGCAGGCAAACGCGAACAAAGGATTTGCGCTGTATTACGGCGCTCGTGTCATAGTCAGGCCATCGGGTAGACAAATAAATATGTATTTCAGAAAACTTGCCATAGCCTCGGGAGAGAGCTTGATAAACGATGCTTTGCTATGGAATTAAAGATCAACGTAACATTCATTTTATATATATGACAAAGATATTGGCGTCTTTGACGAATATGGTTAGCGTGGATCTGTGACATTTTATTCGAAGAATATCGTCGACATTGCGAGCGTTACATACAAAGAGTGTTTGGATATGTTTAGATAGTTCCTGCTAGGATAATAAATCAATTAGGACACTGAAAGTGAACAATGTACAATATTCACATAATTCATAAAAGAACGACTTAACGAAAATATAAATGGGGTATATATGGTATAAATACAAGAAATAAAAGGAAGAGTTCTCACGGTCTCGATCATTACACATACACTTACTATAAAAATTAGGAAATACAATAATTCCCTGAAAATTACTGTATATTTTTTTTATCTTCTGAGATATATTGAATGGGACTAAAAATACCCATACACCAACATACAATAAGTTTTAACGTTAAATATCTAAAACCAAGAGTGAAACTTGCTGGTGGTAATTTAACGAGGTGTCGGGTTGGTAGCCCTGGTCCGCTAATACACATGAGAGAAACAACAATAAATTCGTGAATTGAGATATCTTACAAACGCGTATATCGCCATTTGTAAACGAAAAAATGGCAACGCGACAATGACCCGAAACGTTGAATTAATGAAGGCATTTCTTCTGTAACAGAATGTTGATATAATTAAGTGGGTAAAAGGGAATCTCCTGACTTGCACGTTAGACGCCAACTGGGAAATTAAATTACACTTAATTAGAAATAAAAAGTAGTTAACACAAAAAACTACAAAATCATGATGTACCGACTGGGGTTTATGTTCGATTAACTGAATTAATGCCACACAGATGGCATGCAGTCAACAAACCCAAGGGTTGCCCAACGCCTTTCTACATTATTTTTTATTTAGGTTTTGTTAGAAGTGGTTATATAATTCAAACAAGGCGTGTTTCTTAACTTTTGTCGTTAAGTTTTATCTTGCTCTCTCGATATCAATATTAGCTGCAGACGTTACAAGAGTATCGACAAACAACGATATTATAATTTCATGTATGGACAGCAGTCCATGGAGAGAGCACTCCCTTTACCGTATTTTTAATTCCAATGATTATCAATGTATCTGAGAAGATAAAAAATATACAGTAATTCCCAAATAATGGTTACGTTTTTTTTAATTTCTGCCAAGAGAACGTACACGAGTAAAAAATGGTCCTTAGACGCAAAGTCACAGGCTGGCACTAAAAATCAAATTTTATATCGTTAATTCTACATGCATAACTGGTGCTACAAAATAAAAAAGATATCGTCGCCAGATGAATTTTCAATGTCCCTCTTTCAAATTATAATAAACGCACCTTCGAGTGGTCTTGAGAAGAACTCAAGATACCATTCATCAAGCACGTGATTGGTTCTCATGCGGCAAAACACGAAAACCGAAATGCAGATTACGACAGTCCCCTCATTAAAGAATTAACAAACCAGCCAAAAAGTACAAGGAAGACTCAAGAAAAATATTGGCAGAAGTTATCATTGCCGAATAATAATTAGCGGTTGAACAATCAAAAGACAGTATCCCAGCTTAGTGGATTTAGCACGCCCAAATGTCAATTTTTGCAAGAAATGAACGTTTATCCACGTCTATTCAACTATTTGAGAATTTTCCTTTGTTCACCCCCCACGAAAATTTTTTAGAAATTTTAGGTGAGATACAATTGTCTGAAATCAGTGAAAAAATTTATGTTGCATTCATGTCAGATTTTTAAATATTTAATATTTTAGATATAAATAAAGATTTTTAAAGCCCATACGCTCCGACTTCTAATTTTTATAATACTATGGTCTAATATTTGCAACGTAAAAAGTTATAAAGTGAATTTTCGAAACTAAAGTAATATTTATAGTTTTAACAATAATTATTTTAATCACAATTATTATTTTTGGTTTCGATAATAATTATTTTATTATAGCGGGAAGCATCACCGCATTTTCATACTTGTCGATAAGATTAAAAACAGTCGAGAATTAATCACAGAGTATTACTACACGCGCGAAAGTGGTGGTCCGATTGTTGGCTGTTGCAAGTCACATGATAAAAATTGCATAGCTCCTTGAATATGGTCAATATTATCGGTTTCATATACATATGCAACCCTCACATACGTAATGTATCTATCACCATTTTCACGGACCAAAATCAAGAAAGATAAATGTCGCTGTAGCAGGTGTTCTTTAAATATATCGTACGCCATATTGAATCGGCCATTGTGAATTTTGCAAAGCTAAGTTCAAATTCGTTGCTAACGGTCGACAAAATCTCTGGGAACGATCCTTTAAACTATCAGACTGACGTAAAAGTTCGTACGTCGAAACGTATGAGTTGACACGTTAATGGATTTCCACATCTTTGATTTCCCATGTCTCAGAAACTAATTGTCAGCTCAACTTGAAAGTTTATTGTGGTAGATGTTTCACCATAAGGGATCATTCGACACGAAATACAGTTCCAAAATTTGGGGGCAAGAAATAGGTGACTTTTTGGGTCAGTTTTTGCAATAAAAAAAAAAAGATTTTTCCGCGTTTTTCCTATATAGCTAATGTTTTAGATATGCTGAATCTAAATGAATGGAAACACCTTTTATTTAAATGTTATTAAACACGTGTTCATCAAATATAATTGACGTGAAAGCAAGAATTTTATTCTCACGATAGAACGTAATGACTTCTTATTACAATGTCCATTAAAGTGTTCCTTACAAAAAAAAGTACTTAAACGCGGAAAATAATCGGAGCGCAAGAATAGCCGTTGATTAATGCAGGTTTGGATACGTTATATTACTATTTAAGCTCTGAAATCACGAAAACGACCTCCATGTTCGCCAACCATTCACACAAATTATACGATCGTTAATTTTATTAAGAAATTATTCCATTGATTTAGAAAGAGTTAAGCAATAAAACACAATAAAATATCAATATAATACAGTAACTAAGAGCTGATTCTAAGAATATAATATAGTGTAAGAAATTAGGAATAAGAAGGCAATAACTTCCTTGTAATAGGCTGTAATAGGCCTAAAGTACAGATAAAATTATTATTGTTATATTCTTTGGACGATTAATTTGTTGGACGAATAGCAATAGCGTAGGTTTCTTTTTACGATAACAAGGAATCAAAAAATTGCATTTAACTTTTATCACATTTACTTGCGAAATGAAATGATTCCCGTTAATCTCATTAACGTTGGTTAGTCACTGTTCTCAAATTGTTTGTACAATAACAACCACAATATGCACATCTCTATTAATTGCATACCAATATACATATAATAATCGTGTACATATTTGACACTAAACAATGAATCCAGAATAAATTCATATATTTCTGTCAAATTTTATACAACAAACAATCTTCGATTGCTGTTAACAGCAAGGATCTTTGAAATTTATCACGTTATCAACGACATGTTTATAAAGATAAAACGATGTTATACAGTTATGTAATAACGATATGCAAAAGTTATATCACATTTGGATAATGTTAAATAACGAAAGATATAAAGCATTATTTTAACAGTACATAGCACGATAGAGTATCGTGAAGTTAGTGTATAACCTGAAAAGCAGTACATATTTAAAATCTAATCGATGCGAGTTTCAATTTAATTTAACCCAATCCCATTATAACTAACGATATTCGTAAACATAAATGTATCTCATGCGAATCTTTTTAATTTTTGTCGTGAAACTTGAAGAAAATATGTTATTCTTCAAACCTAACCTCACTTCATCCGAATACGCATGCTTTGATGAAAGGCATATCTACATTTTCAAGTATCTTTTAATAATTATAAAATTAACTTTTAGAATGAATATCTTTACTGTTTTACAAAACATTAATTAATTTGCTATAAATAAGGTGCAAATTAATCTATCTCAACAATTAAGCAAAGAAATTATTTTCTAAGAATCATTTTAACCTAACCTGATCGAAAGGGCAGTAGATTTCTAAACATTCCAATCTATTAGACATTGACTAACTTTAAACTAACCAATTTAAATAAAAGAAATATTCTACAGTTTTACTTATTTCTCACACAGAGTATTAAATTAGAAATTCTAAGTAAGAATTTTATGACAAAGCATGTTTATTACGGAAACGTAACGTTTATTGTTCCGGTGTTCGATATTAGCAATCACTTTCTTAAAAGCAGTAAATGAATATATGATATGTAAATACTGCAGTAAGCTGCACTGCATTCAGATTAGTGTCAGGCTTCGCATACGAAACAATACATGAAACACATAATAAAATATTAGATCAAATTTTAATCCCGATTATATTGCGAAAATTATAAATGAGCGAACTGTCGAATTTTCACTGTGGCATTAATTTACGAAAAATAGCTACGAATCATTCATCGTGTGAATGAAATTTTCGTCCAAGATTATATAAAACGTTATGCGTATGAACATCACAGAGAGTTAGGAAAAAATATGTGAAATAAAAGTTCACCATTTCAACACTTCACTTATAATTGCCACATCTTAAGATTTAGTTCACTGCACTAGACCACTTTTCTTTGATAAACACTAACTGAAAGGAGTACGTCAGTTTGCCAAAAGATTAGACGAGTTCTTGTGGATACAATATCGACGGAAAACAGACGCGCACAACGTCCTTCCAACGTGGAGGACGAGCGGCGACTAAAGTTCATCATATAGAATTTCCAGCAGCACTGCCGGGTCGAGCGCTCTGATTGGTCGAGCACTCTTCCGGGCGGCTCTTACGATTGGATATCCGACAAAAGAGCGCCTAATTGCATGTGACTTGTTATCACGGAGACGTAAAACGATATTTTAAATAAAGAACAAATGTATTTAGAAGTATCTCTCCAAAACATTTTTGTCGTAAATATCCTTTTAGCAAAATTAATGTATCACGCGAATCTTAGATTGCAAAACAAAATATTAATATACAGGGTATTTTAATAATAATAATAACTGGAACAGGCTATAACTCCGTCGTAAATGAAGATAGAGAAAAGTCGTAGAGAAAAAGTTTGCACTGTTTAACACGCTCTATCATACTACCGTGCTAGTTTTTCTCGCATATACACCGGTGCAGTTGCGAAGCGCGTTGCACACCTTTTTCAAACGAGTCTCTGTAATTTTGTATAAACCATTCGACGCATTTTTTAGTTTTCAGAAAGTATTGACGTACTTGGATCGATGAATGATACAAATTTGAAAGATATCTCAATTCTAATTTCACCAAATTTGATATATCAAAAATAAGTCCATTTTTCGACCCCAAGTACCTCAATACTTTTTTCCAGAGAATGAAAAAACACATCGAACGATGTATAAAAAAGATATGTTCCATTGAAAAAAAAATACAGATGACCTTGAAATCTTTGATACGCCTCACTTTCACAAACACGTGTAATTTTTCCTAATACAAATTTTTTCTATCTTCTACGTTTCAACGCTATAGCTTGCTCTAATTTTTAGAAACACCTAATAAGCTGTGTAATATATATGAGTAATATACTACTCTCGTATATCTAAATAGAGATATTTGAGTGATCGCGAAGAACGTATAAAACTTGTGAAAAGTTGATTTGATAAAAGTATTTAGATAACGATTTATGAATAAAATTGAGATACCAACTTATTGATAAAACTGCACGTGTATAATGTTAGAAACGTACGACCATAATTCCTCGTGTACATCTGTAGCAATAAATGATTCATTACGCTTTAAATCTCTCACAATCTTCTTATGATATAGGTAATTATTTACCTTCTAGTTACGTTTGAAAATGACATGGAAATATCTTTGCATATGAATTATTAAACATGTATCTACATCGACTGTTTTCATTCAAATGTGTATACGTATGTATTTCAAGGAAACGGCGGTCCTAGTGAATGAAAGGAATTAAAATAATCTTTAATTTTGAAATGTAGCGAAGCAAAGATTAAATATAGGAATGAAGCAAGCTACAAAATCCGCAAAGCTGAGAGATAAGCTGAGAGGGGCTTCGAACATCGCACATTTCCCGATAAACACTCGAAACAGCGAATTCATTGAGTAATTCGGCCGTACGTACGAAACCAAAACTAGCGAAAATAAGATGTTCGAGGAGAGAAATCAGTCGCTAATGACGACGTCCAAGGAGCATTATCGCGAATTAACGATAACGAGCGAAAGATAAAGGTAGAATTTTATCGATGAAATTGCTAGCTTATCGATGAAATAAAAAAAAAACGCTAACTAACAATAAGTTCTAAACATGATTTACGAAGGCGATAAATAATCTGCAATTTCCTGTGCGAAATTCGAGGGCGAAATATTTGAGGATCGAGAGTTGACGCACAGTTTCCTCATCGCAAGTTCTTCTCAGCGCTGCAAGAGAATTCTGAGAGAAACAGTGCGCACAATTTTACTTTCTCAGGTCTTTTTCGGTTAAAAACCCATTGTTATGTAGCTCTTGGAAAGTGCTGCTTTAAAAGGTGCCGTGTACCTCATTTTCTTAGAAAATTCTTCAATTTCTTAAAAATAAAAAATCGCCATCACCGTGTGACATCGGTAAGTGCCATATACAGAGTGGTCCAGCTGTAATTTCGTCATCTGTAACACCTTGCTTGTTTTTCACGATATTTAAAAATTATTTTACGTATAAGTTGAACGATTTCGAGGGGAATATAATTTGCGGCGATTAGACTTTTTGTAGATGAATGCGTGGAGGACATACGAAGGTCACCGATGCTTTCTTCAATGGGATCACGTGTGTTCTTAAAACGTTAGTCGATCCAGCTAGACATTATTTCCAAAAAAGTACTATTTATGTCGAAAAACTATCTTATTTGTTAATTACCATTACAGTATTATTTATTATTTATTTACTATTATTTAATATATATTATACTATTATATTATATTTATTTAGCATTGTATTATTTATTAGTTCAGTAGATATTTTTATTTCAATTTGTCATACTTAACTATTCTTAAAAAATTGATATTTTTTCGATATAACAATATATATACTATAAAATACTATAAATGTATTAAATACTACGCAAAATTATACCTAATATGTAACTATAATGGTATTTTTAAAAATCTCCCAAATGAATATCTCTCGAACGCCTACAGATTATACTATTATATTTATTTAGCATTGTATTATTTATTAGTTCAGTAGATATTTTTACTTCAATTTGTCATACTTAACGTATGACAGACAAAGATAGTCTCTCGTTGCCAAATTTTCACAAATTAAATTTTTAATTGTCTGCTATTTTTAAAAAATTGACATTTTTTCGATATAACAATATATATACTATAAAATACTATAGATGTATTAAATACTACGCAAAATTATACCTAATATGTAACTATAATGGTATTTTTAAAAATCTCCCAAATGAATATCTCTCGAACGCCTACAGATTATACTATTATATTTATTTAGCATTGTATTATTTATTAGTTCAGTAGATATTTTTACTTTAATTTGTCATACTTAACGTATGACAGACAAAGATAGTCTCTCGTTGCCAAATTTTCACAAATTAAATGTTTAATTGTCTGCTATTTTTAAAAAATTGATATTTTTTCGATATAACAATATATATACTATAAAATACTATAGATGTATTAAATACTACGAAAAATGATACCTAATATGTAACTGTAATGGTATTTTTAAAAATCTCCCAAATGAATATCTCTCGAACGCCTACAGATTATACTATTATATTTATTTAGCATTGTATTATTTATTAGTTCAGTAGATATTTTTACTTTAATTTGTCATACTTAACGTATGACAGACAAAGATAGTCTCTCGTTGCCAAATTTTCACAAATTAAATGTTTAATTGTCTGCTATTTTTAAAAAATTGATATTTTTTCGATATAACAATATATATACTATAAAATACTATAGATGTATTAAATACTACGAAAAATGATACCTAATATGTAACTGTAATGGTATTTTTAAAAATCTCCCAAATGAATATCTCTCGAACGCCTACAGATGATCTCACTCAATCACTTTGTTATCGTACGCATTGTAGTTCATCGGTCGAGCGAACGTATAACGTCGTAGCATGATCGTTTTACCTTGTCGATGTTCGAAAACTTTCGACGCTGTTTAAATTTGACGTGTTTCTTCCTTTTTTCCTTTTCGTATTTCTTATTATTTTACCATACTTATTTGTGCTTCTCGTTGCTGCTCACATACGAACTGAAGTAAGTACAAGCTGAATATCGTGTTTTCAACTTCGTGCAGTTCCAAATATGGCCACCCCAGTAGTGGCGCAATTACGCAATATTCCGTATTTGCATCGCTTTCTTTCTAGGTTATTTTATTTAGAGGAACATCTAGAGGATGCTCTGCTGCAGCATTAGGAAAAATCAACACGAAAGAAAGTCATGAGAAGAAGGTGGCTCGAGCCATAAAAATCATTGGAGAAAAGAAAATGGGGTATCTGAAAGCAGCAAACTACTTTCAAGTGGACAAGAAGCTGCTGTGCTGCAGTCCAGTTTGATACTTGCATTTACGACTACTGTAAGCGTCTATTTCTTAATGTGGTTCTTTTAAAATGTGATTTTATTACCAAAAAAAGAATAAAGTAGGACGAGAATAGAACTATTCTTTGTTTGTTTTCCATGAAAATGTGGTACCTCGTGTCGGTATTACATCTTTGGGTACGTGTTCCATATTAGATATAATTTCTGTCCTTTTTAAGGTTAGTTCGGGAGAGAAATTTGTTCGTAGCGTTATGAGTATAAAGTAGCCTTAAATTGAGTGTAAATATACGAATAACCGTAGAAAGCTTTCTTTGTTGTGATTTATTTTCCAAGAATAACATTCGAAATACGATATGATATTGCAGGTTTGGCTAATTTACTTTTTTATCGGGGACGACAAGATGGATCGATTGCTGCAGGGCTTCTTAAACTATGAGTCGTAATCCTATATAGGATCGTGTAACAGAGTTACGAGGTCGTGAAACTTTTATAACTGTCACACATCGGTGAACTAAAAAGTGTCAATCATCTGTCACCGAATGATCAAGCGATTAATCGACATAGATATACAACAGCATTCTTTTAAAAAACAGTTTGAATGAATTTTTGCTTGGAATGAATACAGAAGTTCCAATAATTTATAAAATGTCCTTAAACACACACTTATCGCTATTTTATGCTATGTATCTACTGCAAAAGGACAACATCATCGTGAACGATTGCAAAATGAAAATATCGATTAATTCTGAAAAACATTGAACGTACTTTGTTATATCAGATATTCAGCCAGAATTTAATTCTTTATGCAAAAATAAACAAGCACATCTGTCTCGCCGATATGCAAATTTAATTTTGCTCTAATATTAATAAATAATTATAATATATAATATATAATTATAGTCTAATTATAAATGTAACAAAGAATCGTTTAGAATTAAACTTCTCTAATTATTTAATTAATAAATGACTCGTATTAAAAAAACCGTTGTCTTTTACTTCGTTTAGAAGTTATCGTCAATGAGAATCAGTCAGTTATATATCGTCCATTCTGTATATTTAAGTTATGTACCTTTTCATGTATATAGGTTGTCTTACCTCACCCTGTTACACTTAATTACTCGTTTATTTGCGACGATACAAGAGAACGTTTCGGACGAAAGTTACATGGTACTGTGCTTTTGTCTATCTGACCTTACGATGACCTTGAGTCGCATAGCAAAGGTGGCATAAAAATTTTTAAATAGGTGCCTTTATTTTTCATTAGGTACTCTCGTACTTGATATTTAAACGTGTTGCAAAAGGCGAAAACTTGTGTCCTTTGCAGCATCTGCTATCGAGATATAAACCTTTAACTTCGACATACAAGAAATTCGATGCTAGGAAATTAGCTGAAAGTGACTGCTCGAAATGAATTGACTATTTTGGACACGTTACAAAACTGCAATCTTATGTTTCTTTATGCCTGATCGTAGTGTACATCAGATAACGTTAATGCGCGTGGCGCATTGAATTTTAGCACGTTCACGCCGGCGTGTGCCACCGGTGGCTCACGCTTGAATCTCCCACCAGGCGGCGCGCACCACCAGTGGCTCACACTTGAATGTTTCATCAGACGGTGCACACCAGCAAAAATGTAATTCGTAACTAGAAAAAATTGCCATTTGGTTGAAAATTTAACGTATATTAATTGAAAAAAGTAGGATTTATTTAACAATATAACAATTCAGTACTATAAACGTGTTAGAGTCCGCATCCCGATAGTGTTGTATAGCGCGAAACACACGAGTTTGTAGTGTTTTGAAAACGTCTGAACGTCGGCTAAGAGCACACGTAATAAAAGACAGAGTTTAAAGATTTAACGTCGTCTTTACAGGACGCTTCAAGATCGTCGCAAGGTTAAATAAATAAAAGCACTCGATACCAAACAAGTTTTGCCTGAGACATTTTTCTGTATCATCGCAAATAAGGATGTAATTAAGGATGACAGAGTTAGGTGGGACACCCTGTATAACTGGGGTGGCGTGAAATATTTCCTGGCAAAATGGAGTTGCGAATGGGAGGTTTAAAAAGTGCTGAATTAATGTATTGAGAAATTCATGATTCCATGAAGAAAAAGAAAGAAGAAAAAGGAAGGAACATCGGTGACCTTCATATGTCCTCTACGCGTTCACATAGGATAAAACTAATCATACCAAATTACGTTCCCCTCGAAAGCATTCAACTTGTACCTGAAACATTTTTTTTCTTAATATTATCAAAATCGAGCGATATATTCCAGGTGATAAAGTCAGGTGGACCACCCTGTATAAGAAACGATGTAACACTTACCAATATAAAACGATTTGCCTAACGTTTAGCGTAGAGAAGCAGGAAAGACAGTGATAAAAGAATTGATATAAACAATTACTTACTGAAATAATTGAGAGTCTCCCGGATTTGCTCCGGTGACAATTTTAAGTCAACGTCTATTGATTTTAGGGCCGGTGAAGGGATGAACCAATCCGCGTTCTCGTATCCTATAAACAATAAATAACATCAGTCATACGAATATTAAAATATATTTAAATATATTTGGCGACAAGAAAAAGAAAATAGCAATTACAATTAGACAATTTTATACAAATTCACATGTTTGAGAACATAATCGAGAAAGTAGAACCTAGGTAGAAAATTGATTTAGTTACCAAGTATTTATTATAGAAAAAAATGTACTTCGAATATTTTAATGCAAATTGCCTTATCTTTATCGATTCACGCAAATATCTGCCAAGCTACACATTATTCGAAAAAGTGTCTCGAATAAAGCTTACTTTGTTTCCAGTAGGCTATTTTGTGATAGCCACAATTCTTATGTGGGTGGACGCACCTTCGACGTTTCATGGTAATCTTCGCTTTTTTTAAATACAACTGTACATTTTTTTATAACCATTCGGTGTATTTTTTAGTTCTCTACAAAAAAGTATCGAGGTACTTGGGTGGAGAAACGACCGGTTCAAAAGATATTGTAACTTTAATCTTGTGAAGCTCGTCGTACACCCACAACTTGACAAACTTAACGTTGAGATATCTTTTAAACCAAGCATTTTCAGATACAAGTACCTTAATACTTTCTTCTAGAGAATTAAAAACTGCATAGGATGGCGTATAAAAAAATGTACAGTTCCATTCACAGAAACAAAGATCACTTGCAGATCTAGAGAGCGTCTAGGCAAATCTGGTGGCCATCACAAGACGTGCCATTTGAAACGCGACGTGTTTTATCCACTAATGGGTCACTTTTTCGGATAATACACAGTTTGAGAGATGTTCGGCTCGATGAAAATGAGACATCCTGTACATCTTTTCACATTATACACATTCCGGGTAATTTTACACTTTCAAGTTTTTTATAAATGCATAAAAATCTGGAGTCTGATTGTAGTAAACGAGAGAGGTAAAAAACACACGCATACTCATACACGTGTGTATAATAAAAATATTTTGTTATTATTTAGATTCTTTGGTTGCATCAAAACATTTGGATCATTAGCAGCCAACGTTATTTACGTAACAGCCATTACGTAAGGTTACAAGTCGGAATATTACAGATTGTGTTAAATTAAACGAGAAAATATTTTTTCGCGTTGTCGTAACAAATTTTCGTATTACTTCGCGAATAAAAATGATTTATTCTAAATATCACAATAATACTACTCGTAACAATGAAACACATTCGAGTGAAATGACAATGGTAATTATTTCTTTGTACTGATGATGTTTCTTTTCACTTTTGTAAACATGTATAATTTATTAAATTTATTGTAAATATATACGTGTTTATTTTGTGTATTAGGTTGTCCCAAAAGTTTCTCTCGTATTATAGAGAAATAACAGATGCAATACATTTTCTGCTTTATATTATTATATTATAATATAATTACATCATATTATATGTAATATTATTTTTATTTATATTATTTGGTTTTCTATTATTATTTATCGAATATTCTATTGGAACAATTTGGATCACACATAATTCAATGAAACAATACGAAACGAAAAATGTAGTGCATCCATTATTTCCTGATAAAACGAACGAAACATTCGGGACAAGCCAATATAATAAAATTGCAAGTTTACCCTCAATTTACAGAATTTACGCGTAAACGAAGTAATTAACGCCGTGTAAAAATAGGCTGACTAAATTAGATTGATATACAAGTCTGAAAGACGATTTGCAAGTGTTATAATGTAATAGATTTGATGCTTGCGAGTGTACGTTTTTACAAACACACTAATAACAGTGAGAACTAGAAAATTCCTGGCAGAATGCATTTTATATATTTTTCTATGCACCGACGTCGTCGATCTTGTTATCGAAATAATATAGTTTACATGGCCTTTGTAACAGAATTGCCTATTTTATCTTTGACGAAGACTTTGTAATAATTAAGTTCAGCTTATGCGCCATCATAAAGTTTCAAAAGTAAATTACACTACTAACACGTATAGTTGTTGATAATGTGCGTATGATAATGACATCTACAACGTGTACTTGTTTCAGCGAGCAGAGTGTCCTATAATTTTGCTGTATATGGTAGACTCTATCAGCGCGCTCTGTACGTAGAAATACGATGAAAAGATCTCGTGATAAAATGTTCGTAAAAATGTTTCATTAAGAAAATATAAAATATAATAAAATAAGGGACAAAATAATACTAATATTGTATCAATATTAATACTATATTAATAATACTAATATTCTTAATAGTATACACGTGTATGACAATGAGTTAATTAGGAAAATCGACACTGCAATAGCAGAAATTAAAAAATGATTCCAACGAAATTTAATCCACGACAGACTCGATAGACCCGTGTACTAAAATGTACCTACGTCGGTACAAGGTATTTTGCGATGTATTTAACATTTTACTATGTCGGTAACATGTTTCCTATCGATAAGGTCACGCGACGCTTTGAAATGGAAACGTGAGAACGTACATACAGGGTTAGATCGAACAATATGTGAAATTTGTGATTCGACGTGATTCCTCGTGGAAAAATACGACAAAAATGTGCCACAGAATTTTTCACTCTCGGGTTAGTTTACGAGAATATCGAGTTCGAGAATTTGTCAAGTATACTCGATCATGCGCAGGTCTCAATAATCGACAGAAGGTCATTCTACGTGTGAAAACAAGTGGAAAACGTGAAATGAAATTTGTTCACAGGACGCTTCGTTACAGAGAAAAATAAATTTGTAGATACACCAGTTTCCTTGAAAGTAGAACGAAACCACAAACAGGAAAATTTTATTCCACATTTTCGATTTATTTTCGCACGTGCAACGACCTGCGGTCGATTATTTGGTTCTAGCTTATCCGAAATTAGCCATGTTCCGGTCTACTTCATAAATTTTCAAACTCGATTTCCTGCGAAACTAAACAGAGAAGAAAAATTTCTACGCTACATTTTCCCCCCTGTTTTTCCACAAGGAATCACGCCGTGCCAACTTTTACGTTATTCTATCGATTTTATACGTGACTTGTGAATAATACATGAAGTACGTATGGGCTTTTTGTTGGATTTGTTTTGCTTTTGTTTTCATCGAGTTTATTTACGTAAATTCAGACGATCAATATATTATTGCCAATATTATTCTCAATACTGGAGGTTCCACACATTGCACTGACAATATACAGAGTGTGACAGAAAATGTGGGGCTCTCTTTGATATTTAAAATCAATGGAGGAAGTTCCTGTAAACATGGGCTCCATCTGTCTTCGTTTATGGGATACAACGACGTTTGTAAACCTATATGATAATTAACCTATGGAAAATGATGAAATACTGAGGCTGAGAATAGAGCAAGTTCTTCGACAAAATCGGTGAACACCAGCAACCGTACAGAGTGCAGCCGGATGCATGACAAGACATATACAGTTTTACCTTGAAATGCAAAGTGGTCATTTCAAGCATCTTCTGTGAATCTAATTAGATGACACAACATCGGAATAGAAAATTCGTTACATCTCATAAACGAAGACCGGCAGAACACGAGTTTATACGAACTACGTTGCTTGCTTTTGGACGCACGATCAGCTCCCGAAGTGGATGCCACATGTTCTGTCGCACTCTGTAAATTGATCGTCTAGAGAGTGTATAGGGTTTCTTACGCACGACGATCTGGAAAAACTGAAATGCTGACGATAATATCGATCGTCTGGACGCTCGAATGCCACGCCAGTTTTATTCGGTTGGCAACTAAGTGATTGCGGATTTTGTCAATACTACCTAATGATAAAATCCGCAATCACTTAGTTGCCAGCTCAATACAAGGTTTGGCCGTGGCGCCACGATGAATTTTTTATTTTGCGATACATATAATGTTGAAATATTACCTACAAGAGATACGTTACGGTGTATAATCATCACTGATTTTATTTCACTGGGGTCACCGGTGACCCCCATCGGGCTGTAGTGCAATCTCGCTCGATTCACTTATTTTTTGCGATTATCAATTGTCTCATATTGTTTCTTCGCGTTGCTAAATAATTGTTCTATGTTGCTTCGTCCCGAGACCTACCACAAACCATAATCCATCCCTCGGTCATACTTATTCGGACCTGCAATAATCCCAAACGACCGTCACAAGATTTAGCATCTGTTACTTTACTTTCAAGGCTCTTAATTGCCATCAAAGGTCTTTCAAGTGGAAACGTTGCTTAGAGTTATTGTTCATTAAGGTAAAACACGGAAAAAGCGGGGTTTTCCATGTTCGACAGCCATTGATGGGGGGCGCACATGATAGATCTATATTTCATGTATAAATAGAACTATTTTTATATGTTTTATACTGCATTAATTTCGTCACACCATTGTAGTAACGATGGCAATAGTACAACATTTATAACTATTGACATTTGTTCAAATTATGTATTTCCGCTAATCTTGGTGTGTGGGCCACCGGTGATCCACGTGGCATTCAACGTGTTAACCGTTTGAGTTCCAGGAAAAAAGTTTGTTATTTTATGAGATACATCTACGTTATTATACAGGGTGATTGGTAACTGGTGATACAAGCGGAAAGGGGGTGATTCTACGCGAAAAAAGAAGTCGAAAATATAGAATAAAAAATTTTTTTTTTAAATCTACAGTGAGATCCGTTATAACGAGAAGATAACAATGAAATACGAAACACCGTCAGTCGTCCATAGCGTTCAAACGTACTGGGACTTTTCCACACAAAATCTGAACAGCACTGCTTGGAACTCAAACGGTTAATCGATTCACAACCGATAACGTACCGCTACGTCAAAATCAAATTAGGTGGTTGTCACCGACGACGTAGCAGTACGTCAAGCTTCGAGTGAGATATTTTGACCGGTCACATGCTGCTAGTACTAAATCATCACTCTGACACATTTTCATCGCGGCTTTAATTGCATGACCTGTTTCTTATAACGACAACAGCGAACCTGACGATGGAGCTGTGTAAGAGGAACATACACATGCAACCTGACCGTACGTAATCTGTCATATTCAATGGGTCACATTCAGTGAAAATAGAACAGGAAGTGGAATTGTTGAAGCAAGTGAAGAGAATCTTGTGACGGACATTGTGGCGTCAAAAATGAAAATTGAAAAGTGGATATCAGTGGAGATCGTATGGCGTAGAATCGAAGGACACGAGGGAGTGTTAAATAGAATAAATATTTCAAGAAATAGAAATGGAAAGATTGGAAGAAATTAATATACTATCACTAAATGATGAACGAGGGCTCGTGACAAAATAATTAGACACTCGAGGCGGATGCAGAAATAGCACACGTCTTGTGAAACACACCGAGCGACTTGACACGTTACGTTCATCCACTGTATGCAGTTTGAGTCAGTTCGACACTGCGACGGTTGCGAATGGGATAAAACACAGTGGAGAAATTTGTACGAAAAGATACAGGCCACCCTGTATGATACTTCTCTTGTATTACATTGGAACCTGCATTAGTCGAATGTTCTATTCGAATTCGAACATTCCACTACCCAAAAATTTTTCGCTTGTGTGGCAAAGGACACTTACGTGTGTCTTCTGTAATTTCATATTACTTTCCTATTATTTTGATACGAAGGTAATGTTGTACGCGTTAATATCTCGTGTCTAATGACATCAAAGAGGAAACGTGTGGTAAGAAGCGTGGAAAGGAAAGAAGAGATACATGAGAAATTAGAAAAAGGCGTGGAAGTGGTGGAAAAGTTGCAGAAATCTACGACCTTAAAAGATTGATAATTAATGACGTGAAAAACAGAAACGTGTAATTAAAAATTACTCAGATGTTCCGACAAGTAGGAAAACATTAATCCATATGAAAAATAAATACCTATGCTGTGCTGTTTTATAGTAATTGTGGTAAATCAGCAATAAAGAAATACCAGTATCTAGATATGTATTGTGAGAAAAAGTTTCGGAATTTCGATAAATATCTTCGTCGACTGATAAGTCGAATAAGTCTTCGTGTTGAGAAAAAGAAGATCACAGTGAAAGCAGAAGACGACGCCTTCTTGTTTTAAATTGTTTATGGCGTTGGAGAGAGGAACCGTGGATGGTTTGAGACACAAACAGAATATAATTCAAAGCAGTGCAATGTATTGGCTTGAACAGAAAGTTCGTTCCGTTTTTCGTAGCGAAATGGACCTCAGTTTGAACAACAGCTATCAACCTCAATAAGATTGGTAGAAACTAGTATTGATTAATTAACAGTGTTGAGTGTAAAACAAACATTTTCCGAAGACCTTGTTTTTTGATGGCCTGCCATTGATTCAAACATAGTTCATCAAGACAATTCAAAAATTTAAGCAATAGCTTTTAATTACAAGTCAATTGATTTACCTGATATTGATGATTAATTGATAATCAACTGTTGAATGTTAAACAAACATTTTCCAATGTCTTTTTTTTTGTTGGCCTGTCATCAATTTAAACATAGTTCATCAAGACAATGTAAAAGTTTAAGCAATAGCTTTTAATTACCATTCAATTGATTACACTCGATGTTGATGATTAATTGATAATCAACTGTTGAATGTTAAACAAACATTTTCCAATGTCTTTTTTTTTGTTGGCCTGTCATCAATTTAAACATAGTTCATCAAGACAATGTAAAAGTTTAAGCAATAGCTTTTAATTACCATTCAATTGATTCAACTCGATATTGATGATTAATTGATAGTCAACTGTACAGTGTAAAACAAACATTTTCCGAAGTCCTTGTTTTTTGATGGCCTGCCATTGATTCAAACATAGTTCATCAAGACAATTCAAAAATTTAAGCAATAGCTTTTAATTACAATTTAATTAATTTAACCCGACATTGGTGATTAATTGATAGTCAACTGTACAGTGTAAAACAAACATTTTCCGAAGTCCTTGTTTTTTGATGGCCTGCCATTGATTCAAACATAGTTCATTAAGACAATTCAAAAATTTAAGCAACAGCTTTTAATTACAATTTAATTAATTTAACCCGACATTGATGATTAATTGATAGTCAACTGTTGAATATTAAATAAACATTTTTCCGATATCTTTTTTTGGTTTTGTTGGCCAGGCACCAGTTCAAACATAGTTCATCAAGAGAATGCAATAGTTCAACCAATAGCTTTTAACCACAATTTAATTAATTTACCTCGATATTGATGATTAATTGATAGTCAACTGTACAGTGTAAAACAAACATTTTCCGAAGTCCTTGTCTTTTGTTGGCCTGCCATTGATTCAGACATAGTTCATTAAGACAATGCAAGAGTTTAAGCAATAGCTTTTAACCACAATTCAATTGATTTACCCGATATTGATGATTAATTGATAGTCAACTGTTGAATATTAAATAAACATTTTTCCGATATCTTTTTTTGGTTTTGTTGGCCAGGCACCAGTTCAAACATAGTTCATCAAGAGAATGCAATAGTTCAACCAATAGCTTTTAACCAAAATTTAATTAATTTAACCCGATATTGATGATTAATTGATAGTCAATTGTACAGCGTAAAACAAACATTTTCCGATGTCTTTTTTTTCGTTGGCCTGCCATCAATTCATTAAGACAATTCAAAAGTTTAAGCAATAGCTTTTAATTACAAGTCAATTGATTTAACCCGATATTGATGGTTAATTGATAATCAACTGTTGAATATTAAACAAACATTTTCCAATGTCTTTTTTTTGTTAGCCAGGCTCCAGTTCAAACATAGTTCATCAAGACAATGTAAGAGTTTAAGCAATAGCTCTTAATTACAATTCAATTGATTACAGTCGATATTGATGATTAATTGATAATCAACTGTTGAATGTTAAACAAACATTTTCCAATGTCTTTTTTTTTGTTGGCCTGTCATCAATTTAAACATAGTTCATCAAGACAATTCAAAAGTTTAAGCAATAGCTTTTAATTACAAGTCAATTGATTTAACCCGATATTGATGATTAATTGATAATCAACTGTTGAATGTTAAACAAACATTTTCCAATGTCTTTTTTTTTGTTGGCCTGTCATCAATTTAAACATAGTTCATCAAGACAATGTAAAAGTTTAAGCAATAGCTTTTAATTACCATTCAATTGATTACACTCGATGTTGATGATTAATTGATAATCAACTGTTGAATGTTAAACGAACATTTTCCAATGTCTTTTTTTTGTTGGCCTGTCATCAATTTAAACATAGTTCATCAAGACAATTCAAAAGTTTAAGCAATAGCTTTTAATTACCATTCAATTGATTCAACTCGATATTGATGATTAATTGATAGTCAACTGTACAGTGTAAAACAAACATTTTCCAAAGCCCTTGATTTTTGATGACCTGGCACGAATTGAAACATGCTTCGTCGAGGCAACGGAAAACTATATGTGTCAAACGTCACACGACAAATATTGATACAACTCGACTGCGCCATCTACCATATTCTCGCGATTTTGCACGCTCAAATTATCACTTACTTTGGAAGACTGGAAAAACAAATTGGAACTATTCTTTTTCTCGGAAGACTAAGCGATTCGACGCCAATAGAATAGCGAAGTTATCAAAAGGATGACGAGAAGACATCGAAAATGGTAGACGTAAAAGAGAAAACACGTCCTACAGTTTAGCCATAAAAACGAGACGAACTTTCCATTGAAGCCAATATTAACAAAATTTGTTTCACCAGTAAAGAAGATGTAGAATCCACAAATGATTAAATTCATCTAATTAAATTACATTCAATTTTGATTTTAATTGAATTAATTCAATAATTTATAATAATTCAAAGGATGTATTACATTTGCTTTATACCGTGTCCTTTCTCATTTTGATGATTTTGAAATACAGAATGATAATGATAAAAACAGATTTAGTCATCTGCTGACTAAATTAGGATACTGGAGGTTCCATCGTACTTCCATTTCTCTTTATGTATTTATATTTACATTTAATATGATAAATTATATTTATGTGCAATGAATTATATTTACATATAATGTGTTCATATTTACCTTGAAATTGAGTGAGAGTATCGGCTCGCAGGCGGTATCGAGGTATCTGTTCTTCTAGCAAACTGATGATCTCAACTTCTGGCAGTTCAGCTCCACTGCATACCTCTACAATACAGTTAATTTCGTAATTATATTTTACTCTTATCACTCGATCAAATCACTTTTAACAGTCGTACTTAACATTTATATTGAACAACCAATCGAATTGTAAGAAATCCTAAAATTTTACCTCTAACTTACTGTACACCTTATTTATAGCAATTTGCTTTTCCTATCACAGACGCGCGTATCATTGGAGCGTTAAAAATCATGGCAGTGTAAGTCAAGAGATTCTGAGAATTAGAATTTAGCATTTCAAATCCTACAAACATCGTCTCCTCGTAATTAACGATGTTACAGTTTTACTTTCTTCCACGATACGTTTTCGTGCTCTGAGAACGTACGATAAATTTCTGGTAACAATGAACGTTGCACGCTATTTTACGAAGAAACCAGTGAATTCACTTACACCACTACGATCCTCAGTCATCCAATACGTTACGTGCATGTCTCTGATAAAGCTGAATAATTAATTGTCACTTAACATTTGAAACGATACAGAACAATATAGTTTAACAATTTCTACGTATCTATTATTACAAATAAAATATAGTACACGTGTTTCACGTGTAAGATTAGCTGCAAACGAAATTATTTTCTGCAGCTTCTGCAATGCACATCTGCTTGGAAGTCTCAGACGTTTTACACGTGTTTTACAATGCGTTTATGAAATCAATTGCATGGAATTTTCTCTCGAAAAGTAATTACGACAATGCAGCTGGAAAGTATGTATTTTCTATACGATCCTTTTAATTTCTCATAGCGGGATCATCGAACCGTGATACGTATGCTTACAAAGACAGGGTCTAATATGCTGATTTAATACGACAAGATCTAACAAGCTACACTTAATTGGTGTGGCATTACTCGAAAAAGTGTTCTCAAATTTGTCTCGTTATGAATTATTCCATCAGATTGTTTGAGATTATCATGCGATAAAGAAAAGAAAAAAAGGAAAAAAAAGAAAGAGAAGAAAAAAAGAAGGGAACATTATCGTGGTTAATTATCTTAATCGTCAGCAGTGAAGTTTATTAATTACTAAATTATCCAAGTTCGTTAAATTGAAAGCATATGATATATATGGTGAAAGAAATCAAATTGCGTTGTAATAGAACAATTCTCATTGTCTAACGATCACTATGAGAAACACTGATGTAATCGATTCTACTGCATACTGTCAAGCTAAATTAACTAGAAATACAAAACCACTTATACCAACACTCAATCTGATAGGCAATCATGCTTGCTGGCAATAATGCACGCATTTAATAGAGCGCACGATTTCTTCAGTGATTTTTTATTCGTATATAAAGCAACATTATTTTTCAATACGGTTTAGCAATTAGAATAGAAAGACATTTTTTAATACTGTTTCTATGAAATTTTTGCTTTTAAATTGGCATTATAATTAGATGATACGTTTGAATAATCGAACTACTCTAAATATGTATTTGTTGATAATTTGGAAGAAATGAAGTGAATTTAAGAGAAAGTTAGGTGCAGAGACTTCTAGGTAGAAAAGAAACATTTTTCTTCTATGATTTAAGTTCATGTAATTGTGATTATTTAAGTTTAGCTATGTTATATTTCTTTGTACAATATCAAACAATATCGAAGCAAATTTTTAAATTTCAAATGAATCTGAAAATTTTCGAATGTCGAATAAGCTTGAACATTTTCAAATTTCAAATAAGCTGGAACATTTTCAAATTTCGAATAAGTTTGAACATTTTCAAATTTCAAATAAGCTGGAACATTTTCAAATTTCAAATAAGCTGGAACATTTTCAAATTTCAAATAAGCTGGAACATTTTCAAATTTCAAATAAGCTGGAACATTTTCAAATTTCAAATAAGCTGGAACATTTTCAAATTTCAAATAAGCTGGAACATTTTCAAATTTCAAATAAGCTGGAACATTTTCAAATTTCAAATAAGCTGGAACATTTTCAAATTTCAAATAAGCTGGAACATTTTCAAATTTCAAATAAGCTGGAACATTTTCAAATTTCAAATAAGCTGGAACATTTTCAAATTTCAAATAAGCTGGAACATTTTCAAATTTCAAATAAGCTGGAACATTTTCAAATTTCAAATAAGCTGGAACATTTTCAAATTTCAAATAAGCTGGAACATTTTCAAATTTCAAATAAGCTGGAACATTTTCAAATTTCAAATAAGCTGGAACATTTTCAAATTTCAAATAAGCTGGAACATTTTCAAATTTCAAATAAGCTGGAACATTTTCAAATTTCAAATAAGCTGGAACATTTTCAAATTTCAAATAAGCTGGAACATTTTCAAATTTCGAATAAGTTTGAACATTTTTAAGTCTCAAGTAAGGTCGAGCGTTTTCAAGTTTCAAATAAGTTTGAACATTTTCAAATTTCAAGTAAGTTTGAGCGTTTTCAAGTTTCAAGTAAGTTTGAACATTTGCAAATTTCGAACAAGTTTGAACATTTTCAAGTTTCGAACAAGTTTGAACATGTCAAGTTTCAAGTAAGTTTGAGCATTTTCAAATTTCAAGTAAGTTTGAGCATTTTAAAATCTCAAATACGTCAAATTTCACAGATGCTTCAACATTTTCAAGTTTCAAATAAGTCTGAACATTTACAAATTTCAAGTAAGTTTGAACATTTTCAAATTTCAAGTGAGCTTGAGCGCTTTCGAGTTTCAAGTAACTTCGAGCACTTTCAAGTTTCAAGTAAGTTTGAGCGCTTTCAAATTTCAAGTGAGTTTGAGCGCTTTCAAGTTTCAAGTAAGTTTGAGCATTCTCAAATTTCAAGTAAGTTTGAGCATTTTCAAATTTTAAGTAAGCTTGAACATTTTCAACTTTCAAGCGAGTTTGAGCGTTTTCAAGTTTCAAATAAGCTGGAACATTTTCAAATATCAAGCAAGTTTGAGCACTTTCAAATTTTAAATAATCTTGAACATTTTCAAATTTCAAATAAACTGGAGCATTTTCAAATTTCAAGTAAGTGAAAATTTCTACATTTCCGATAAAGGGTGACCAAAAAATTGCAAGTTTTTAGTCTCACGATTTTGGTATGAAACATAGTGCCTAATGATGAAATGAAATTGTCAAGTTGAATTGACTATTAATTTGTCAAACATAGAAAGTTACAAACATGAAGATTCATTAACCACATCAGCTGATCATACGCTTCAACCTACAGACTTCTATATTTAAGAAATTGTTGCCAGATCTTTAGCCGATTGCTAACAACGAACTCGAACTTAGATTTTCAAAATTCACAATGACCGATTCAACATAGCGATCCAAATAATATGCCAAAAAATATCCTAACATTCATAAAACTTTCATTCAAAGAACTCTGATGTTAAAAAGTTATAAAGGGAGTTTTCAAACTTAAAGCAATATTTAATAACAATAATAATTTTAATAGTAATTACTCTAGTTATAATAATTACTTACTATTTTAATAATGATTTATTTTATTATAACGGAAAGCTTGTTTGAAACAGCTTATTTGAAAATTATACTTGTCGGTAAAGTTAAAACCAGACGAAAATTAATCGCAGAATATTACTACACACGCTAAAGTGATAACTTTCCGACTGTTGGCTATTGCAGTCACACTATACCAATTGTACGGTTCCTTGGATATGGCAATATTATGTGATTCATGTACATACCCAATGCTCATATACGTAACGTATTCATCGTCATTTCCAAGGAACAAAATCAAGAAAAATAAATAACCCTGTAGCAGGTGTTTTTTTTTAAATATATCACCCGCTATATTGAATCGGTCATATGAATTTTGTAAACCTGAGTTCAAATTCGTTGTAAGCAATCGGCAAAACCTCTGGCAATAATCTTGTTAATTACCAGACTGACATAAACGTACGTCGAAACGTATGAGCTGTCGCGTTAATGAATTTTCATATTTATCACCTGCCGTATCTCTCAGAAACGAATTGTCAGCTCAGCTTGAAAACTTGTTGCGATTGATATATCATCGTAAAGTACGATTCGACACAAAATTCTGATCCACTTTTTGAAAATTTCGATTTATTTCTTTTAACAATCGATCGAATGTGTCGTCATAAATTAGTAACATAATAATTCTCTTATCAAAATTAATAGTATGATCAAATAGGTTTTTGTATGCGTAAATATTATTTTTGTTTGCTTATTATGTTGTAATAATATATTGTACGGTTATCTGCTGGTTGGCACAACAGAGCCAGTTGTAAACGTAAAATGGATATTAAAAAAGAATGTTGTATAATTAAAAATAAAAAAGGTGTGTTATACAAGCATAGGATCATAAATGTTTTCTTACAAAGTTATAACAACAATATCGAAATTATATCTGTCTGATACTGCATGGAAACGGATGTAAATTTTGTATTTATTAGAACAACAACTTCAGTAAACATGATCAATCGATCGAACGAGAATCCAGTCACTTATAATTTTCGTATTGTTGTTGTCACTTTGTGATAAAACGTTTACGATCTTACCTTTGTATAACAGTTTTTCTTATTTTTGATCATACAATTTGGCGGGATAAAAATGAGACACCTTGTATATATTTTCATGAACATAACCTATTACCACACATTTCTACGTAAAAGAAGTTATTAATTACTTTTCATTTCCTCTAGCGAAGCTAAATGCGAGGAATTGTAAAGTTAGAATTATTCCTATTCGCAAACGTTTTTACATATTTCCAGGGATACTTTGGTATACATATTTATAAGATATTTAAGTACATATTCCAAAAAGATTGCAACGCTGGTATAAGTGTACAACTTTCTACAAGATGCTTTACTAATTGCTAATACAGACGCTATACGCATAAACATGACTTACGTTAATTAATTGTAATAAATGTCAAATTGCATTTTTTTTCAGATTTACTAATACATATACTACGATATATCAAATATGGCATCGCTTCCCATTTCTAGGCAATGTGTACAAATTTGATTGTATATGAAGAACTGATTTTAATATATACGTTACATTTATTAAATATTTCCCTCGAGGAATTAATCGTGAATACCGTCAAATGAATAAAAAAAAAACTTATTGAACTTATATTTTCAATAATTTCAGAAAAATTATATATACGTGATTTATCAATAACAGTCAATTGCAAATTTTATATATGTAAATACGTATTCTTTTATCCATCGTACTTTAAATATCAATTCAACGTCATGCCACGTAAGAGTCATACATAGTTAGAATTTTCGTATTCATTTCCTATTTGTTGAAAAGTATTTTAAGTGTTATTTCTCAAGGAAAATTATTTAAAGATACAAAATTATATAATCGAAGGGAAGCTCTTCATTTCCCGGCAAACGAAAATAAGCGTTTAAGTCGTAAAATACTCTGACTTTTGAAAACCGTATAGGTTTATGTAATGTTGCCGGTGCTGCCACCTAGTAGTGTGAACACAATACAAAGCAAAACACAAAGTCGGTCTCTGTCGATAACAAAGCTCTATTCACATTATGTACATAGATAATCGTGAACCGAACAACGAAGACATTCGAGATTTAACGAAACAAAATACGCAGCTCAGAACTGAATAAAACAATACGGTTTGAACGTAAATTAGAAAGTGGAAAGACTGCCTGGTAAAGAATCGTACCGTTTCTCCATTTGTTAAGAATGCTTTCCTTCTTTTCCAGGATTTTTTTAAGTCTCGCAGGGCCACTGGGCCGACTAGACTCAGCACTTCTTAAGTACATAATCCTTAATTCTAACTCATTTTAGACACGAACCGCTCTATCTTTCTGAACACAATCACTTCAATGCTTAATTATGTTTAGAATATTTTTTCACTCGTGTAATATTACTGTTCACTTATCCACATGTATTTATCGTCAGTGGATACGTAGCTTTAATTTCTTTTTATGTATATATTACAACCTGTTAGATATGCTTTATATTTGGCACATAAAGTGCATGACTACGTAAACACTAAATAAAAAGCTTTACAATACCGAATGAGTTTACAACCTTATTTTTCGGTATCAAGAAGTGCAAAAAGGAAGAAAATGAAGGAGAAACCGAGAAAAATGACCAACAGATGTTCGTAATGTCAATGTAATTGACTTTTCGCAGTCGATATAACGTTACGAACGTTCAAATGACATTATGCTGCATTGAAAGAGGCGATGAGCACACGTCTTTTATGTCATATCTCTAATTTATTTATACGGTAATTGTTATTTATAATTTCACAGGACACTTCTTCTAGTCAAAAAATATAACATTAAAATTTCTCACAAAATTTATGATATCACCAATAGTTAAATTTGCAACGAGTTCTTATTAAAAAGTAGAATTGGTGAAATTGAAATTCTGCAGAGTGAAGGAAACGATCAGACGGATTCGCGAGTCGAGTGAGAACTTAGTGCTCGAACAGACCGAACAAAATAGCACAAATCTATTGGCTCGTGGCCAATCTTGTTTCTTTAGGAACCCTGAATAGGTTGATCGAAAAACATCGATTTCTATAAATTTTACTCGCTATCATTATTTTTTTATTATCTCGCACCTCGCAGTAATTCCATTTTGCTAACGGTTGAATTTACCGAAATTTACCAGCTAAAATAAAAACCTCCCGAATCGGGTCGACGAATTTTTAAGCTCTAGAACCGATGACGTTCCCACGGGATAAATATAATTTTTGCAAATAACTATTCCTACAGCAACTCGTATATTTTTCATTTCGTTTCTATGTTACGAATTTTTGTAATGTTCAATTAATTTTCATTTAATTCTAATGAAGTTTACGAGCTAAATAACAGAACACTGTTCTGGGAAAATTCGATTCTGCGAATCTTTCGTAACATCTTTTCCTTGTTTTCCAACACATCTACGCGATAGATCGATCAACATAGAAAATTGTGAAAATATTCGAATCGGTCCACGTTAATTAATTTACCAGCTTGTTATCGACGGAATCTTATGAAAAGTTTAAAAATACCAAAATACATAAAATGCACGCAACATTGCAAAAACAGACAGAACATCCAAATAACATTACAACATAGCACTTCTTATACTTAAATATAAATATTAAGTATAATATTTTTATACTTAAATATACTTAAATATATACAGGAAAATGAAATATCAGCCTAGGTTCCACCATTTTAATCGTGCTCGTGAAAACATTACCTTGCATAAAGAACCGTAATCTACTTTATCGGTATTATATTCAGCATTAGACAAATGAACGCTAAAGTAGGAGAGCGTAAAATGACCGACCCTTTATAGGTCGGTTATTTTTAGAGCCACGCAACGAAGTACGTTAGTTATTTCGGCATCACCGTCAGAATCGTAAAATTATCTCGTCAGCTGATTCGAAACACCGTACACCTGCTTCAAATGCTTGGAGCACTGCTTAGGTGAATGGTCGTCATAACTTACGTCAGTGGGCGAATTTAAATGTTCCAGCTACATCGAAAACCAGAAACTACACTTATCAAGTATGGCGGATATGTGCGAAGCAAATATGTCAGTACTATCACGGCCGCGTTAAATCTAAAGCTTTGCCTGATAGAGAAAATTTCAAACGATCGATACTATTGACAATATTATTTTGAAGCAATTTATTTATTTATAGTATTTTTATTACAACTCGCAATGAAGCAAATGTGTGGAGATTTTAATTGAAATAAATAAATAAATAAAGTTGTTTTATTTCCATTGGCTGTAGCTTCTTTCTTCTCGTTGTGTTATCGGGTTGAACGGTAAGATCGTTTCGTTTTTACGGCCAACCGAAGCATATCTTGTTACCCCTACGTCTATTGTTTACCATCGACGCACGCGTTTAACCTTTCGATGACTTTTCGTTATGCTTGTGGTGATGTCGTTATTCTATTGGCGTATAATCGCTCGGTTCCCCAAAACAGACGAGTTCTAATCGTCGAGCTAGTTTTGTAACGAGCGCAATGAGTAATAGCGTGGCGTGGAAGATCGCGAGAATATGGTAGATGGGGTAGAACATCCTATTTAAGTTGCACGGATATTTGTTACGTGACGTTTGACACGTGTAGTCTTATGTTGTGAACTTATGTGGTGAACCATGTTTGAGCTGGTGCCACGCCAACGAGAAACAAATATTTGGGAAAATGTTTGTTTTCCACTCTACAGCCTACTGCTAACTGATTATGTATGATACTTGGTTACAATTAAATTAAATCGAGGTTAACAGCCATTGTTTAAGGTTAGGTTCATCTGGCTACGAGAAACGCAATGAACTTTCTGTTCAACCCAATGCGATATTTTTTGACAGCTTATTTAATAATTGATAGAATAATTGGTATTGTTTGAAATTTTCTGTAGCTTTTGTGGATTGATATTTTAGTTTAAGTGGTTTGTATCAAGTTAGCCTCCAATTTTTTACATTTTAAACTTTTTATTGTTGTTCCAAACTGCTCCACACGTTTGCTCCAAAGAAATAATCATCTGTTTCTAAAGATTACAGGAACAACGTCAAAAAAGTGAATTATTAACCAGACCATTTTTTTATAATGGAATATTTAAAAATTGCTGTAGATTGTTCTAGTTGTCCTGAACATTGTTCCAAGCTATAGTTTAAATGTCATGTTTAGATTAGACATTTCTCTCCAGTTTGACATAAATATATATAAATATATATAGAATAATATTGTATAATATACAATAAATTGCATAACATGTATTGTACAGTACAATGTACTTGTACAATATACATTATACACAGTGATATATATAATACATATTATATGTAATATTATTGCTTTGTATAGTATATATTGTACAAGTAAGAAAGTAAAATAACTAAGAACAAAATGTTCAGCATTATACAATAATTAGCAATTCACAATAAATTGTATAATATGTATTGTACAAGTAGCAAAGTAAAATAACTAAGAGAAACTAAACGTTTAGCTTCATTAATTATTTAGCTGACAGGATTATGGCACCTCATAACATATAATATGTAAGCAGCATACACAAACAGGTAGAGAAGAAGAAAAAAGGTGTAAAATTGAAGATGAAGAAGGATTTCTCAGCACAATTTTCCCTTTCCACGTAAATATACAAGACAATACAGATAAAGGACATATTGCACATTGACTGAGTAACAATAATGGTAAGTTAAGCAGCGGTTGTAGAAACTACACAAAAGCGGAAACAATTGGAGAAACAGTTTAATGTAGGCATACAGTGCACTGAATAATTAGAAACTCAATCCTATCGTTCATAATATTAAAACAAACGTTGACGAAACTATTTTGACAAAACAAATTTATATAATTTTATGTTATAATAAAAAAACAAAAACGAAAAAAGGTTCTTTTTTTCAAATCCGGTAAAAATGAAATTTTCTCTGGAAATTGTGTTTTTGATTGTGAAAGAAATATAAACTCAATATAAATTTTCTTACGTCCTCATTCGATATTTTTTTCTTATTTTTTTTTTGTTTTTACTTTATTCCTTTATTTTTGATTGCTTCTATTCATTTGTTAGGTACGTCATCCACTAACTTATATGATGTTTCGTTTTGAATAAATTTCTCGTACACGCGGATTTTATTCGTTTTTTTAAGTTCAACAATATTTTTTATAGCTACTTCTGATCGTAAACTTCTCTCGCTAGAATTCCACACAGGTTGTCGATAACGTTCAGATGAAGAATCGATGCTGGCCATGGGAATAATTCTATTCAGAAATCTCGAAGCCACTTTTTTTTTATACTCGCGGCTATACGAATAGCAGCGTCGTTTATTTCAAAAATTATTTTTTCGTTCTCTATTTCGATTATCAAAGGCAATAATTCGTCACGTAACATCTCCCGATATCCTTTAATTTACTATTTAAATTTTACTACTTACGAAAACAATTTCTCTTAACTACGACGCCCATATCCGCACACGATTTTTTCTTTTTTTTTTATTTTCAAGAAATAACGCGAAAAACATGTTTGATGCTATAATTATTCACAACACGGTATATTACATACTGTATGTGTTATATAGGGTGTCATGGAACTGGCGCACAAACCGACAGCAGGTAAAACCATATGAAAAAATAAGTCGAAGATATGGAACGACGTGTTTTCTACGAAGCTTCATTTTCGAGAAGATCCAGTTTGCAAATTTATGTATAATCAAGTATAATTGAACGTGGCTAATGGCGGATTGGACAGGAACAAATAACCGGTAGGAAGTTGTTGTACGAGCGAAAATAAGTCGAAAATGTAAAATGAAGTTTTTGCACCAGACGCTTCGTTTCCGAGGAAAATAAATCAAAAGCTTGATGGTAGACGTGCGCTAGCCCAGTTCTTAATTAAACGTGTTCATACTCTATTTTCTTCGGAATGAAGCCTTAAACGAAACCACTTCAATCCACATTTTTCACTTGTTTCCGCACGCACTCCGTGCATTTGCTTCCACGTTGATAAAATGATCCTCAAAAATTACGAATCTTGTCCTTATTTATGAAACCATTCAAATTAAACAAAGAATATGGCGAAAGTAACAATCGATATCGCGGAGATAAGATACCGAGATAACGGCAATGGCAGGAAGCACACCAGGACGTTTACCAGGACTATATATAGTAATAGAGAATGATATTTAGTAATATAGGTGCGAGGAGAGACAGAGATCTCGTAATTCGAAACTTGCATTTAAAATACACGGGTAACCTGATAGGTTTTCAGACTCATTTTTCTCGGAAACGAAACGTTGAACGAAAAAATGTTATTCTCCTTTCTCGACTTATTTTTTATTATTTCTCCACCTAGAATCACCACCCGACCGCTCGTACCATACTTTCGGAGACACTCTGTATATTATCACGTATTTCTCCATAAGACTGACACAAAAAACAAAACTAAACAGCAACATGTACACGAATACTATATATTAGTATAATTACAAACACAATTACACACCACATGCAACACACACTATACGAAATTTGTATTATATTTTATTATATATCATTATATACTTGTATTATATAATTTGTATACCGGTTGCGTATTAGTAACGAGTAGAAAGAGAGTAGAATGAGATCTCATTCATTCTCATTGATGTAGCTAAAGACTAATATCAAATAAATGATCGTTAAAAAAGAAAAAAAATAGAAAAAGTCTAAAAGAAAGATGAAAAAATAATATTCTATATTTCTTTCCTATTTTTTCGCAAGGGATCGTTCCTCACCGTTCGTTTGACGTACATATATACGTATATATAGTTAAATGTAGGTACAATAGCAAATGAAAGGAAGCTTAAAATTGATACACTATGGATTTTAGTAACTTTTGTTACCGAACATTTCCTGCCATATCGATAACGATCATCTACTCTGCAGTATACGTACGCTGTACTTGTTTGTTGCTCTTATTAGTCGACTGCGGATGTTTACGCGTCTTTGTGGGAAATTTAAGATCCCAAAATTCTCGGGAGTGCGTATAATATATAAGAACATACGCGATATTTAAAACGACACCTACTGTGATATTCGATAGACGAAACAAATTTCCATTTTGTTTTTTTAATAATCCCGATAAAAACGTGAAATTGCATAAATATGCACAGACTGCTAGTTACATATAAATTCATCTCGCAAAATTACCATGTCGTTTTATGCTTTTTATTTTCTAAACTTTCTTTTGCCCACCACATGATAAATATATAAATAATATTATAAAAATATCACAAAAACATTTTTATCGATCGATCAATGGTATTTAAAAGTTGCAAACGTTTATCGTTACCGATAACAGGTAACCGTGAATTTACAACAGTAAATTAATTTCGTATCGATTGATTTCGAATTGGCTACGGTTATTTCAATCGAATTATTTTCCTATTTTATTGATTTAGAAGATGAATTTCTCACTTAGTTGCAATGGCTTTACCGATTTTCTATAGGAATATCCTACAGGAAACAGGAAGCTTCGCAAATCTCGTTTATTCTTCTTAAACGAGGAAAATTATTCGTTTATGCTAGTTTGATGTCGAAATGCCTCTATGGAACGATGACTATAACGAAGAAGTGGTAGACGATGACAACGGCAACAATGATGATGATGATGATGATGATGATGACGATGATGATGAGGATAATGATGATGGTGATGATGATGATAATGATGATGATGATCGTAACGATAATGATGATGATAATGACCGAGAGAAGTAATCATCATTTGCCGGCGGTGAATGTCGTTTGCCATGGAGGTTCGCAGACCACCATAAAATACTCGTTCTCGAGAACAGAGGGGATAGTTGCTTCTTTGAGTTCAAGAAGATTAGAGCACTTCTTTCATGCATGAATCGCACCCGAGAACTCCTCATCGAACGTGGAAACTTCGTCTGCTCGGATCAATTCAGTGATTGTATCAGAGTGCTGAAAGTGTTTACGCGGGAAACGATCGCGAAGGATCTGTCGGAAAACTAATTGTCGCACCCATGACATTCGCTTCCGCGAATTCTAACTTATTCTGTGACTTGTGAACATTGCGTCATTCGTAAAGTTGCATCTGTACTGTTCGTAATTGAGAACGCAGGTAAGTGGTTGACACACGCGTCGCTAACCGGATTTCCATTACCCAGGATATTAGGTGCTAATGACTAATTTCCATGAGAAATCCGTTTGTATACTGTACGATGTCACGCGTGCTTTACGTGAATTATCGTGCAAATTTGGTCCGCCAGTTTTCATTCGTATTCGGCATTCGAATCGTGTATTACGTAGTAGCATTTCCGGTAACTATAGGACAAGCCATAGCGTTCAGACGGTAGAAGATTAATTTTTTCTTCATAGAAAATTAATTTTAACCGAGGAAGAAAAATTTCGTTAGCAAAGATCGAATGATTTCGAGTAATGCGTCATGTGGTACGTGTTTCTTTTCCGAAAGCAGAGATGTTTGAAAGATTTCAAGGTCATGTATCTTGTTCCTTTTTTTTTTTCTTGGATGAAGCTATATATTTTACTGTACACCGTTTGATACGTTTGTCATTTCCTACAAAAATGTATTCAGGTACCGAAAAATGGCTAGTTTAAGAAATATTGTAATGAAACTTTGCATATGAGGAACAAGGAGAAACGCAAAGTAGAATGCTTGTGTTTTCGCTTTCTTTATCTTGCGAAGTAGCTTCATATTTCTTGAGAAATAAAAAATGCATCGAATGGTCCATAAAAAATTAGCGAGTTTCCGTTAAAAAAATGAGCGTAATGGAACTTTGCAAATTTTTTCTCAAACTTTTTTTGGTACGAAGTTATAGTTACACTGTTTCTGTATGCCAGAAACACCTTGTATACAGTACGTTCTGTGTAACCGGGAACGTTCAAATATTCGGAAAAATACGAAAAGATGTTCGGAACAAAAGCTGTATGGTATCGAGGCAGACACACTTAACCGGTGACATTGAAATATAACATTAAAATAAAATATTGACATTTGAGTATAATATTGAAATTAAAAAATAATATTGACAGTAAAATTTTTCATTCAAAAATCATCATTTTTGTTACATATTCTTATAGCTGACTTACAGACGTTTTCAAAACACTGGACACTCGTGTCGTTTGCATCACCCGTTAGCGAGATATGAATTTTAAAATTCGATGTGCCGCCGGCATTAACGTTACCGACGCGCACCACGCGGCGCATAAAGACGTTTCTCGTAACGCTGCTACTGGCACGGTATTACCGAAACACAAGATTGTGATTTTCTAACGTGTCCAAAGTAGTCGATCAATTCTCAGACTCGGTTACTTTATGTAATTGCTCGTATCGAATTTCTCATATGTTGAGTTTAAAAGATTATTTGTTTCCAGAGTTTAATTGTTTATCTTGCAATGTTTCGAAAACATCTGGGTGTCGGCTACGAGAATACGTAGTAAAACATGGGGTATCCGTTTACGAATTTTAATGTCGCGTTTACACAACGTTTCAAGGTCGTTGCATGATATGTGACCCTCGATGTTATATAAGTTTTGTCCGAAACATTTTTCGTATCACTAGAATTTTTCCAGATACTTGAGGATCTCCGATTAAACGGAACACAGTGTATACATAGAACACCACCGTAGGTGGTGTGTGTTCTATGTAGCGTATTATTCGGTATCCGAATTGATACGCACTATGAATACATTTATATCATAAAACGCGTTGCCAGATTAGAATTCGAAGCGTGTACAGTTACATAATATTCGGATACAGCAGTATCTCTGTATTTTGTTGCTTTGTATAACAGAGGACGATTTAAGTACCTAGTCACTTATTCTTCCAAAAATGTGAATCATTTATTGTAGGTTGAAAATCAGACAATATAATTGTCATAAGACAAATCTTAAAAGTTATGGTATAAGAGTTAATATTTTTAATTAAAGAAATATTTAATACGAATAACCATTGCAAATGATAAAGGTTTGTTGGATAACCGGCAATAATTATCGATCGCGGGAATTTAATTTTAGTTACCGATAACCATTGTCGATAACCTGAATTGTATTTTGGTTACCGATAACCATTATCGATAACGAAAAATATTTTTCGTTACCATCAAGCAGTACCCACGATAAAAATTTTGTTTAGTTACATTCGACTATTGTCAATTGCTATTAATATTACCGATAATTAGTACATATTCATTGACAAAATAAAAAAGACATACATTTTAAAGCTTAAACATATTCTATTAAAAAAAAAAAAACACGATATAAAAATATACGAAACAAGGAATACGATAAAAGACATTGTAGTACAATATTTTTATTAACACTTGTATTAATATATTAATTAGTAAGTAATGTTAATAACAACTGACAATAGTCAAATTTTGATCGTAGACATTGATTGGTGATAATTAAAAAAAAATTCAGTTCATTTATATTGGTCACTAACAATCAAAATCAAATTTTCGTCATCAATTATGTTTACTGGTAGCCAAAAGAAATTCCATCATGAATTATCATTCATAATAATTATTCCTAATCAGAAAAATAAAAAATTAATATTTTTTGTTCATTTAATTGTTTTGTCGAGATTTGTCGATAACCGATTTCCGTTCAAATAGAAATTGATTTTTGCTCGGACATTTCTCCAAAAAATATTTAAAATGGCTGTTATTTTGGATCCCTGTTGAAAATACGTGAACAAGAAGTTGTTCATACAATAATGTTTAATTGTACAATTGTTGAATACTGATAGATTCGAGGGAGCATAATATCATAGTATCAGATATTATTTTTAAATGGAATTATTTAACGTTAACAAATTGGGAGAGTAATATTAATATCCACAAATTAATACCAATAAATCTGAATTGTTTAATATAAAATACGAATAGATTATTAATAAAAAAGTTATAGGTGATTTTTTCGTATAAGTAGATAATTTTTTTTTATATAAATAATGAAATAATTTGCAAAATATATCTTTAGTAAAAAATTGTCTTTACTTCACGTCACACTAATATCAGGACACTTGTTTAGGTTCTACGATTTGGCAATTCTTAAAAATGGTTCGATCTGCGAAATAGATTTATTTTGTGTAATTATTTTGCATAATTAAGGGTAGCAAAAATTAACATCAATACACCAAGATTTAGATCAAATTTAACGTGTCAGGAAAACGAAAGAATGCCAAATTGCATTGCCACTGCATGACGCAGAGGTTTTGATAGAAGACAGCTTGCAATTTATTATGGAGAAAAGGATAAAAGCTTGGTGAAACTGCACAATTGTTAGTACTAGCCGTGGCAGATATTATTAAAAATATGTACAAAGATGACCGTATCGAATTTAAGAAACAATGGGGACCTCTTTTTTGTTAAAAATTTGTTGCACAATTAAACGTTATTACTAATTGAACAATTGACTATCTAAGAAATCGTTTACGTATTTTCAAGCCAAAGTTGTATAGAATAACGATTGAATTACTCCATAAATTATACAATAATACAATTATGCAAAATAACTACAATTCGTAATTGCAATTAAAATGCAATTACAAAATACAATTGAATAATGTAATTAAAAGATATAAACACAAGACTGAGTCACTTATGAAATAAATAATAAATTGGGTTACTACAATTTAATATTATTTATATATATGTGCATGTAGTTGTTCAGAATGTCCACCTTGACAACATATTTCAAGGTCATTGAAATCAGCGAGGTATACCGTTTTCTGTATAATTATTTAATTAGTAACAGAGCTACGTATTTATTGTTCCAAATTATCTACTTAATTTCCTGAACACATATCAGGTAAAAGAATATCTTTTTTTAACTTATATCCTGATTAATTCAGGCAATAAAGATTAAAATTTAAAACCAGTAGATCTGTCGATGAATTGTGTAAATTTTAATATAAAATTTTAAAGAAATAATTAAATTGTATTATTTGTTGACTTTAGAAAAAAATGGCAAGTATTGCTCGCATATCATTACTTTTTCATTAATTTATATATTTTACTAACGTTCACGTGTTATTGATGTACTAATGCACTATATTAAAGCGTCCGAGTATTTATGAGCGTTAGTATATATGTAAGTACAGTAGCTCACAAAAGTATTTAAATGCTTGCAGAAACTTGTTACAAGTATACTTTTACGAATATATTTTGTGTGTTAACACGATTATTCCCAAATTGTAATATTTAACATTTGAAACTTGAATCTGAAAGTATATATTATATAGATGTTACAATATATCTACTGGAAGCATATATGTATTTCTATATGAACAGACGACAGCATCCCTTATATTAATAAGTCACCATATTTAATGCCATCATCTTTAGCAATAACTATGTATGTTTAAGACCACTGCTGTATACTAACTTTCTACTATTAATAAATGTATGCTTGCAGTAAATGTTTTGTAACTTCTATATACATTTCCAGATTCGTTTTAGATTTTACCAATGTGCGATAATTATCGGACTTAGAGATGGAAGGATGCATAGAATGCATCACATGCTATGCAAAACAATATGTATGTGCTTATAAAAACATAAATTGGCATAAATTCCCCAATTCTCTAGTAATTATAGGTGGTATTCTGAATTCAAGATCGTCTCAAGGTCATAGTATAGCAGGTCATTCAATTCATCTTGATGCCAACTACTACTCAAAACATATGATGCCATTAAACGAAGTCCAGGTAATCTTAACTTTTCATTGAAAGAAATTTTTTAGAAATTCTTGATACCCAAATGTGCCGACTAAAAACTACCTTTTGTTTCAAACATGTTCCTGGCTTACTATCGAAAATGCCCAAAAAATGGTGGTTCATCTTGCAGGGTACATAGCAGTTTAAATGAATTGAAAAAGGTGTGTGCGCGTGCGTGCGTGCGCGCGCGCATGTGTATTAGTAACAAGTTTCAATTCATTTAATAATAATAAAAAGAAGTTGGTTACCTAATTCCTTCTAGCAAAAAGCAACATTATGTACTTACTACAACAGCTACTCGCATTGATCATAGCGCATTATTGATAATGATTGTGTAAAAAGAAAAAGAAGATATCGTTGAAACAATAGTTTCTTAAGATCGTTAATACGTGAGCGTCGATAAAAGAACATAGAAACAGCGGAACTACGCGGATTCAATGTTTATCGATAAACGATCATCCGATAAAGAATTATTAAAGTTATGAAAAATGAGGGAAAAGAAAAAGACAAAAAAAAATGGAGATAGCGAAGATAAGTATGTACAGTCGGTCACAAAAGTGTCCCTACATCCTTTAAAACAAACCAAACAGACCAAACGATTTTAGTCTTTTGAAGAAGTTAGAAGGATTAGCTCTTACTAGACGACGTGTAAAGAAAATTTGGAGAAAAATGCAATTGGTTAGAATTGCGAGGAGAATTTGCTCACTCACCAGTGATGGTTTCGACATCCTTGGTTATCGGTGGAGGAGGAGTAAGAGGGCCTGATATTCTGTTCCTTGGTGACCGAAGAGCCTGTAGGGCGGCCCTTGCTGTAGGCGAGACTTTCGATCGAATCGAAGTCTCGGGC